>NW_008238464.1:13356877-13429309 GCF_000691975.1 Corvus brachyrhynchos
CATAAGCCATAGAATGAAACAAAACCACTCAAGTGCTGCAAGTATCCCTTTGCAAACAGCTTGACAACTCTGCACACTGGTTGAAATAAACTGAAGCACAGTTTATTTTTAGGACAACTTCAGTCTTCCTTATTGGAATTCCATTTATTACAGTCAAAAGAATACAATTCTGATCACTGCAACTAATTAGCATCTTAAAGTAAACAGAAAAAGAAAGGCTGAAAGACAGCAGTTATTAACTTTATTTGCATGACTAGGGGAGGAAAGAATTATCTAATGCTTCATCCATTTTTCCATTAAGGCCTAATTTAAGACATTGACTCATAAATACATTTTAGGAGAACAATTTACAAGTAGAAATGAGTCTCCAAATGTTTCAAAAATAAGTCAATTGCAACAACAAATTACTGAATACCCAAAGGGTGTCTAATTCTCTTATTTGCCACCACCTACCATTGCAATTCATACACAGGGGGATGACACAGATATATTACCTACAATACTGCATTTGTGATTTGCTTTTTTCTGTGTTTACACAGTTATATTCATTCATATAAGCCTAATAGACAACCTCACAGATGGATGATGTACAAAAGTGGGTTATTTCAGCAGAATGTAGATGCAATATTTTCCTAAAGGGAACTACCAAACCCCAGCCCTAATTCTGAAGGTACATTGAGGACAGCTCTCACCCAGCCAGTTCCCTTCAGTGCCTCAGCCTTTCCTAATTTAATATTAAAGGATGCCCAAAACAGTGCTTCAACAAAAACGGGAAAAAAAGGCAAAGAGGTTTTCCACACTGAAATATCCTGAAGATGGTGCTTTATATGATCTGTCAGACAAATGCAGGAAAAATGTGGATTAAAGACTCTCACCTCAGTTTAGCCTCTGGCCTGGGTATTCAATCAAAACCCAGCAGGTAACTGAATAAATATATAAAGGAAAATTAATTTTCATTTTTCTATAAGGGGCCAAGCATGAGTACAAGCTGTTTAAATGTTTGACAAGCAGGGTGTCCTCTTCCATTTTTTCACTTGGGAAAAAAAAAAGATGTTTAAGATGTCATACACCCAGATATTTGGCAATTTGAAATTAAGATAAGTGATTCTGACTCTGGAAAAGTCTGAATTCCACTGTGTTATCAATTTAAATGAAGAGAAATTGAAAAATGTCATCTCCAGACCAGAGGGCAGGACAACATTCTTCAATCAAAAGAGAAAACACGTCAACTTCTGAAATGTTAATATCAAAACAATCTTGCACATTGATTTTTGCAGCTACAAGGAAAACTGTATATCTTCCCTAAGTCAAATGGCAAACTTTTAACCCTTGTTCAGGCATTTGATTTTTTGTTAGATAGTAGATGGGTTAAGCAACTTCTTCACATGGATTCCAAATTTATTTAAACATCTCCCAATTGAGACATCTAAATTTGAACAAAGTTTATGATCTTTAGCCTCCTTCTTAGGTTATGAGATAAAAACAAAGCATGTAGAAAACTGAAAAATAATCAGAGACTTACTCCTACCTCTCTTAAGTCATAACTTTAAATTACTTGCATTTAAAACTTTAGAGCTAGGTTCTTTTAAATGCTCAAAAAGTTAAAAAGCATGCATACCTTCTACCTGCCTAGCAAAAAAGGAATGATGTTAATAATCTTATATGTAATGCTCTACCTCTTTACTGGACTGCTTCCATTGTACTTTAAAAACAATACTGAAAATGTATCAAGTAACCCTCCAGAGACTCAGAAAAACAACTTGCACAGTAGAGGTTCTTTTCTCATAAAGCTGGAGAGGACCTCAGCTTTGCCATGCACCGGGACATACTCCACTATAGTCTCCCCATAAGAGGGGAAAGCCTAAAATGGCTTTATATATTTCAATTATAGGTGGATACTCATACATCCATATCTGTGTCTATAGTTGTGTCTAGACATAGAGATATGTATTTAGTTTGCATATATAATGTATGGTAATATACATACAACTATATACTATATTGTACTAGTTTGAAAACAAACCAGTGGGAGGCACCAAGTCAGAATAACAATTTAATGGAAATTAAAGAAAAGGGAAAAAAGTAAAAGAAAACACTGGTTCAAACTGACAGAGTCAAGGTACAACCTGAGTCCCTGTTAGGCAGGGTGGTGGTAGCAGTCTGGTAGAATGGTGGCTGCAGTCCTCTGAAGCAGTGATCCTGTAGTAAAACAGTCTGCTCTTCCTCAGGAAGTCCAATGGTGGCTGTGTAGCTCCTGTCCTCTGGAAATCCAGTGGGAAGGGTTGTCTCTGGTGTTCAGAGTCCCAGCTTATATCCACGATGGGATGCTTGGTTCCTCCCTCTGGGTGGAGCATCTCACAATGGGGTGATGAGTCATGAGGCCAAGTGTTGATTAGACTCGTTAACAGAAGATAGTCCGGAGGGAGTTATCTCTGAGTCAGGCAGCAGGACAATGATGGGCAATTAACAGAAAGATAGTCGGGGGAGGAGGCAAGGAAACACTGCCCCACCTGGTTTCAACAGCTCCTGAGGATGGTAATAGAATACACTGCAACCCAGGACATATATATATGTAATAAAACAAAAAATTTATGTACAATATATACATGGATTTTTATGCATATCACACACATTCTCACAAACACTTGGTGTTTTAATATCTTCCCTCATAACTCAGCATCGTGCATAACTTTCTTGACCATTTGATTTCTTCTTTTTAATTACACGAAGAAAAGCATGAGGTAACTTAACATCAAAATGATCTTGTGGAAAAATAATCTTTTAGTTGTAAATAAAGTGTGCAAAATATTGTCTTTTTCTATATTTTTTGCTTCTCCATAGCTGTGCACGTTCTCTTTACCCCAAGTTTCTTCCTAATTTTGCTGAGGATCTCAAAAGTAGATCTCTGTTTCAAAGTGAGATTATGCTACAGCAGCATTTACACTGCTCAGCAAGTACTAGTGACCAGCCTACTTACCAAACTTCCTTGTCCCAATTTTTCCTCCCTTGACCAGCTTCATTTGGTGTTACCAATGAAGTCAGTATTATCTTTCTTCATCACTACTGCAGCTCTCACTGCACAAGCTGTTTTTCTTTTTCTTTCCTCTCTGCTAGCACCTCTTGCCTCTACATTTCCTGCTATTACTACTCTTGCCCTTAGCTTAAAAGTCGTGCCCCCGGAACAGCACATACAGCTTTCAAAATTGCTTCCTTTCCCCTTTCTTCATCACTACTGCAGCTCTCACTGCACAAGCTGTTTTTCTTTTTCTTTCCTCTCTGCTAGCACCTCTTGCCTCTACATTTCCTGCTATTACTACTCTTGCCCTTAGCTTAAAAGTCGTTCCCCCAGAACTGCACATACAGCTTTCAAAATTGCTTCCTTTCCCTGGCATTCACTCTCAGGTGTACCTGTTGGCAGAGTTCCTCAGTGACCAGTACTCACCCTTCCTTCAAGCCATTCTCTCCACCAGCACTCCTGTTCTGCCATCCCTGTCCCATGAGGTGATGCAGTATTGCATGCCACTGATTGCACCTTCCATGCCTGGTTCCCCAGTGTTTAGTAAGTTTGGCACCTTGTGATAGAAAGGACACCTTGAGACAGGAATCTGCCATGTAGGTACTTAACCCTGAGCTCTTTCCACCTAGAACTCATGGCCCTGAATCCTCAACTCTGTCATTGCAAATAATTTCCCCTCCCCCCTTAACAATTAAGAGACTGCATTGCTAATGTTTGTGGAAGAGCGCTGCCTCTCCAGTGATGAATCTGGTCGGGAACAAAGAGCATACTTCAACTCCAGACAGGAGAAACAATGGATGCACTGTTGTCCCCCCTACGTACTGCTTGCCAGCTCCAGGTTCCCACCTTCAGGTTTTGCTGAATTTTGCTAAAACTGTTAGGTTAACTTTTCTTACTGCTAGGTTTGCTATTCTTACTACTTTGTAACTAATTTAAATGGTTTTATGAAATATTTCTGGCAAATACACCCACATCTCCCATGATACCACTGTGCACCCAGGCTTGCAAAGCATAGAAGTGTATGGGGAGAGGCAGGTCTGATGCAAAATTCATTGATGGCTACTCTCATTTGTTCTAATGGACTTATGTTCAAGATTATTTGGCTCATTAGAACAAGTGAGAATCTGCCACAGTATCCCTAATCTTTGTTAGCAGATGTCTGTCTTTGGACCATATGTTGGGTGAAATCACTTTCAGTTGCCATTTCTACTGCATGGTGAGCAATTTGGCAACTACTTCCTCTCATCTGAGAGGCATCTGGCACAGACAAAAGCAAGCCCTGTGGATTTTTCTAGCAAATAGAAAGATATTGAAAACAAATTATGAATATCAAAGACTGTATCGGGAATGGGCAGATAGTGCTTCCACAGCTATTTGCATATTTGTCTTCAATTATTCAGTTTTCTGTATGCATGAAATTAATTATTATAGAAAATTCATAATATACAAAAACATTGAGATGTGTGACTGCACAGAAAGGGAAAAACAATTTCATCATATCATGATTTTCATTAAAAACATTGGTACTCATATTGTTCTGGGGTTCAAGACTTTCCCCCACCTGCCATAGAGTGACATTGTACTTCATGCCACAAATTGGTACTTCACTATCACCAGACTCCGTTGGTCTTTCTGTATCTCTTCTGTATCTTTTGACTATAAGCACAAAATAAGTAAATCTTGTGGAAAATTAGAAATTAATGCTATGGAATCAAGTCAACTCTGTGAAGTGTTAAATGTTTGTGATGAAATACATGAGGACAGTGAAACTGCTCATAAATATTCCTCACAGTCTCTTTTGACACTTTTCAAATATTTCTCAGAATTTAGAGTTAAATTTCTTTCAGTTTTGACTAACTCATTTGATAGACAGACACAAACCAAATAGAGTGTTATTCACCCTGCTTCCTTCTACTTGGTCGTCATGTTCCATGTCAGGTGTTACCATTGCTATTGTACTATGAAAGCACTGATATCTCATTCAGCAAAGATTAGTATTTTGTCCTTTAAGGTTTCTTTTTGTTCTAAAGTGCTTTGTTGCTAGAGGAATGTTTCTTTCAAACACACCACAGAAATGCATTTTGATGCCCTATAAGGCAAAGCTCCAATTTATAGTACTTTGAATAAATCTTCCCTTTCGCTCATGCAATAAGAACCTGCTGTGTTACTGGCATAGCTGTGAGTACCTTAGGGACTTCTGCCAACTCAACTATGCCAGCGACACAACTTCCTTCTGCACCTCTTTGACCAATATGATTATTATTATTATTATGAAAGAAATGTGGTCTGTGGGAACAACTTCTGCTCAAGGATTTAATTTCCTGGTTGAGGCTCAAATTCCGATTTCCAAGCACAGTGACACAAATCCAGTATAATATCAAACACCAGGATGATTCCAAATCCCACGTCTATAGAGGAAAGTTGCTCAGTAGATTGCACACAAATGAAAATGAGAGCAGAATCTGAACTATTGATGAAAGAGCACCACAAAGATTCACTTGTTCAAAACCTCACAAATTGCAGGCAGACTTTACTCAGCATGTGTAAAGGTGGCAGACATACGCCAACATTTAGAACAAATACACTCGCTGAAGTTTTAATCAAATTTTAGGTCAAATTTAATTGAAACAAGCTTAAGAATTCTCAACATCATTAATTGTTCAATTCTGTGTGTACAGCATGGATGGGAGGAAAGAGACACAGGCTGATGAGGGCATACTAGGCTAAGCATCCCAGGAGCTTGTTTCCTTAGCAATTTACAAAGCAAATGAAGGTAATGTGAAACTTTCAATCTTACAATATCTGCTTTATTAGACTTTAGTTTCTTGTTACTCTTTTCTCATTAGAAAACTCTTTTAAACACTAAAGCCTCTATATAGCTCCTCCACCTCTTTCAAATCCCTTTCTTGAAACTCTAAGGCATGTATTAGGCTTCAAGCTTGGTACATGAATTAGTTCCTTGTGATACTGTCCCACAGAGGGTATTTTACTGATCTAATAAAACCACAATGAAATTACTGTACACAACCTAATACTGAAGCCAAATTATTGATTTTTAGGGCTTCTTTTCCAACCCTAAAGTGGCAGCATGCTTGAAATCCATGCAACTATATGTGTCTTTGGCAAAGAACCAGCCAGGCGTAGCAACGCACTGTTCAAGCATTGCATTTTCACTACTGCTCCAAGAGCCAGGAAATGATGTGTGCCTGTGGGTACATGTAGTATAGATGCCACTCAATCATACTCCCCCCCTCTAATTATTTTTATTGAACTTTTGTTTTTTAAACATTGAGATACCAGGGCAGTGAGAAGGATGATGGTGCCTCAGGTAAAAGGTAATTTAGTGTTGTAATTTCTCCAGTTTGAGGGGCTTGGGAGGAAGCTTAAGTATCTGATACAAAAAATAACACAACCTAACTGGTCTTATCTGTGCTACAGTATTAATTTATGCATTGACTTTTCTTCAATATAAGGAAATGTTTGAAATTTAGCCTGTGAATATTTGTTCATGAGGCATTTTATACCACAGTGACTGCATCCATGAGTGATCCAAAAAATTGCTTAAATTTCAATAAACATGAAATGAAAGTGCAATAGTTCATTCATACAACTAATTGGTGGAAAATTTTGTAGTATACTATAGGAGGAAGATTTCAGTGTTCACATATACTATGAAGCATTCAGAAAACATAAAAGAGTAAAGCAGAAACAATGCATAGGAAAAAAAAGGTCAAGAACTCATATCCCATCCTGAAATGTATTCCTAAAGGAATAGCTTAAGTGCTATATGAAAATGAACTCCTTACTTCCATTTTCTTTTAACTCTCTGAAAACAATGGAATATGAGACGAGAAAGAATTAGTGGCAAAGTGTGCAGTACGAAGTTAAATAGTAGAAACAAAATAAAGTCAAGAAAATAGAGAACAGTTGAACTTCTGTGCAACTTGGAGCTCTAATGTAATTTTCTTAATTTAGTTTTCTTATTCACTTAAATCCTCTTATTTCCAGGAAACCATTGCAAATTATTTGATTTGACATTTTTCCAACCAGTCTTTTTCTCACAACAACATACTGATGTCTCTGAAGAGGGTTAGTTTTTATATGAAAACAAGTTTTGGACCTGGATGAATTAATAGAGAAGGTCTCAATTCATACAACAATTACATGCACATATCAAACAAGCTCTTCTACCTTCTTGCTACCTAGACACAGATTAGCCACTATTACTTGTTAGCCTCATGAAAGAGGCAGCTGAATTGCCTACGCAGTACTGAAGATATGGAAAAAATCAAGTATATAAAATGAATACATAAAGAGTGTTTCACAGATATTCATGGGAGTAGAAGAAAAAACTAGCAGAAGAGAACATTTTGCAAAAGTTTATAGAAGCCACTAGTAGTGAAACACACTGTCCTGTAATTAGGGTGCACAATCTAAAAGACATGCCTTCAGGGTATTTATCTAATTATCATGATGGTTTATATGAAGTTAAAAGTGTCACTTGGTCTCTTCTGCTTATAGAAGAACTTACCGTCAAAAAAGTTAAAACACCAGATTTGAGTTTGCGCAGAAATATGGGAGCTGTAATGACTCATCGTTGGAAAAAGCAGTAGGGTATCCTAACTATCATCTTCCATCAAATCTCTCAGTGGATGTTTAGTGCATCTGTTTGGTTTTAAGACACAACTTTTTTGTCTTCTACGTACAAGAGCTGTCTGAAAACCCCTGAAATTACTTTTCATAATAGTTCCATTGCACTGTGTATTATGATCTTAAATATTTTCCCCTTCTCCAGTTCTAGAGCCTGTGCTCTTATTTCAGTCAGATGGTTACCTTTCCATACAGGAGGAAAAGATTAAGGAAAACTGAAGTGATATCTCAAATGCTTGTTCTCCCACTCTCATTCACAATATTGTGTACAAATCAAAGCAAAGAGGATTTTGAGTTTGGAAACTCCCATATATAATTTTCTGATTAAGGCTGAAAGTCAGACATTCTGAAATTATCTCTAGTTCAAAGCTCCCTTTATTTTATAATGCTTGCAACATTTCTTCATTACTTATAAGGAAATCAACTGAAGAAGAGCTATGTAAAATTGGAAGCGGCAATCTGCTTTTGATGGAAAATCAGAGACCAGTAGGCTGTCTTCCGTAGGCAACAGTAATCTCGGTCCATCCATCCTGAAAATTTACAACAGCAGGCGTGGATTAACAGTATTCTAACTCTATAAATTACCTTTCAATTTCACTTAATTGGAGTCTGAATTCAATATACAGTTCCATGTTGAGTAAGCAAAAATAAGCTAACAAATATGCAGCCTGTCATTTCCAATGAACCCAGACTGCAGAGAGCTGACAGCATATAGTCTCTCATACAGCTCTGAAAATTAAAGATTGTAGCATGAAAGATTACATATTGTTAAGCAGTGTCAAATCACATTGGCAGTTCTCACATGTCAAATGTGTAATTACGTAGGGATTATTGCTAGAAAATCACAAGATCTGGGTGATTTGGGCTGAGTGCCAACTCAGCCATTCATTTGAAAGCACTTAGGGTATACATGTAGTTCAGAGTAAAAAAACCCCTGTGTTTCAATGAATTTGATTTTTCTTTGGCTGTTTCTTGTGATGTATCTCTGATGCCATATTGCCATCTCTAAAGGACACTCCTCCAACCTAAAAGCATCATCCTGTGAATGTCTGAGGTTTAAAGCATGCACACACAGGAGCTCATTGATTCTGGCACGCCAGACCAGCACCAGCATACTAGCATGAAGCAAAGCAGCCCTTGCTTCAGATTTTCTTGCCTTTGTCAGTACAAAACAGAGTTAGAATTCTTTTTTAAATAGGATGCTCACATTTATGATTTTTCCGTGGTGTTATGAAAGAGTACTACCCACATTCAACTACCACAGCTATGGCAAAATAACACAGGGTGGAGAAATGGAAAAGAAGGTGGTAGAGAGATGCAACTGGACCAGTTGGGGATCAAGAAGAGAAATGAAACCTCTCATAAGGCTAAATTTCATAAAAATGGCTGAGCTGGCAGACAGACCTGACCACCATCTGCACAGGTTTATTTCTGGTCCTGTGACTAAACATGAATTTACAGGGGCCTGTGAACTACTAGGTGACCTCAAGCTGAATTTTAACAGTCACTTGTTATAAGCAGAAGTTATTAACTTTTTATTCCATTTAAAAACTTGTGAATATTATCCCAAACATTTTGTTGTAAGTACATAAACTATAGATGTTGCTTTTAGGGAAAATAGATGTCTGTTTCTTCACAGGAAGAACATCATTACATTAATCAGAACTCAAATGAAGCAAAACTCAAATCTTCACAGGTGTCGTGAAAAGAGAAGAAAAATGGAAAATCAGAACCCAAACAACATGTAGAATCTTTTCTTGGAAAAATCCTCATTTTTCCCCAACCAGGATTTTCAAGGCTTTTTAGGCAGGGTTGGAAGCTGAATCCAAGTTAACACCATAATTTTCAGGCTTCTTCCTTGGAGACTGGTATCTTGGAAGCACAGACCAGGGATTGCCATCATCTGCCTTCTCCAGCTACTATCTTCATACCAGGATGTCTCACCAAGAACAGTGACAGGTGCCATGCAAGCCAGAGGGAGCAGTCTCCATCTCCAAGACAGATTCACTGTGTGGGCATGCCAAGGGTGGTCACTTCTTTCTTTTTTCTTTTTCAAGATGTATCTGGCAACAATTCTCACTTCAAAGCCAGTTTTCTGGGAAGTCAGGTTACAACTTTCCCTGAACTCCCGTGATGATTTGAATTTATTGTTTTGCATTGTATTAGTGAGCCACTTCCAGCAAAGCAGTTTCTCACCTGCACTGCCTGGCAATGGTCTGGGACATGGTCTGAATGAAGACTGCCAAGAGCTTGGCTCAGTTACTCCCAAAGTGTCGAGTGCCATCTGTGATGGGCATATACACTAGGGTATCCCCTCTTTCAACTGCTATGCCAAATTACAAGGATCTGCCATACTCCCATATATCCTGTATAGTATCTGTCAGCTACATAAGGCTGTGAATACATTCGGGAGCCCACAGTGTGTAGGAAAATTAATTATACCCAAATTGATAATTTGTATCCAGCATTGTCAAGATATCTCACCAAATCATCCTATTATCCGAAAATCATGGAACCAGATTTACCTCTTTAACAGTTTGCTTTCATTAGAAAAGCTCATTTAAAGGTAAATAGAACTTATCTCCCTAGTTGAATTTTGTTATTAGAAAGATCTCTATTGACAGGGCAGCCATGAGCAGCCTTGTCACAGACCATTTGTCTTATGATGAGTATTCACTAGCAGCTATTATTTGGGGTTTTCAGGCCCATATGTCAGGCCCAGTGTTTGAACACCCCTGTACAAAGGACATCCAACCTTGCCAGCTTGCTCAAGGCTTTTTTCAGTCACTGAGTATCCCCGGGACTGGAGTTTTCATGGGGTGTCCAGGCAGTCTGTTAAAGTATTTACCCACTACCTGGATAAATATTTGTATCCTCATAAACAAGATTTCCCATGTTCCACCTTGTGTTGACTTCTTCTCCTATCAATGAAACCACTGGTAGAAATTCTGCCATGTAGCAGTAAAATTAAATTTTTATCCTAAAGCAATCCACCTTTAGATATCAATGCTCTTAGGAAACCAGTTATTTTAGCAATGGTTTTTAGTCATATATAAAACATAATAAGAACCAATAGAGTCCTATTTTTCCATATTATTGATAAGAGTTTTGCAAATGTTTGGCATTTCATATTGGTTAACTCAATGAAATCCATTTTTAGGTATGTGCTAGAATGCATGGAAGCCTACATATTTATACTTATAGGGTTGTTTGACTAAATGAGATACAATATTTTCCAGATCTTACTTGAAGTCTTCTTTGGGGTAAAAAGAAGACTTTTTCAATGTTGCATGTTTGGTCTAAATTCACAGAAGGATAGCATGAGATGCTTCAGAGAGAATTTAGATTTAAACTAATAGGAAATCAAGCAATAAGACTTACCAGAAATGATCTGGTATCTCTCATCTTTTTTTTTCCAGGACTGTGATGTTCAGTAGTTCACTGAGTAGCTATACACAGCACAAAAAAAGGGAAAAATAAATTCATACTAAGGCTTCTTTGGAACTCACATACCAGATACCATTGCTCTTTAACTAAGAGTTGTGATCAATATAAAGCAAAGCGTTAATTTATGCTTGATTCCTTTCAGGTACCAGCAGCTGTATCCCATTCCAGCAGAAAGGGACTGTTTGGTAGCACTGTCAGTCAAGCAGAAACAGCAGACTGTGCTCTTTTAGCAAATTCTACAAAGAAATTCTGGTAAAAGCATCTTACAGAAGTTGTTTTGTGTAGTTTTGTGTTGAGGGAGAAGATGTAACCAGTGAGCCTGGCAGATGGGCAGAAGCTCGGGGAGGAAACACCAGATACTGATGGAGCAGACACACAACATGTAAGGCCAGTGCTGTGCACTGTCCTCTCGTGCTGCCCCTTATCCCAGCACACAGTTTTGCCTTTCTCTCTGGTTGATCCCCTGCTGGGTGCACCAAGCCACAGAGACCTCGTGGAGCCGGCACACAGCATCCGTGCTGCCGCCCCCAGGGCAAGGGACGTGCATGGGGCATCATGTCATTCCAATGAGACCACAGCACTCCCAGCCCCAGGCAGGAGCATCTCTTCTCATACATCCACAAATTTTTAAACCCTCAGCCTAAAGGATTTCTGACAAATTACCTGGAGCTTTTACACCCTTGATTTGCCATAAAGATGCCATATATGTCAATATTTGATATGATTCCATGTAGGGGCCATTTCCAACAGCCTTGAAAATGGTGAATCATCTCAGGATCATAGTTTTGGGATCAATACCTCAATATTAAAATTCTTAGGTGAGCATAGCTAATAAATAATATGGTTATGTTCCCATGATGTTTATTAAACTACTGTTTTGTTCAGTATGCTCATGAGCCACATACCTCTTTTTCTCCACTGCTCTGAGTATGAATCACTTTTAGCAGAGGCTTTCTTACTCAGTATTTATAGCTCATATAAACCCTCTATTGTTCCTTTACACATGATAAAAATATTTAGGTATTGGCAATTACATGTAGTTTAATGGGCAGCCTCAACAGTCATTGTGATTTGATAGAGAAAGTAATTGTCCTGTACTTCTAGGCCAAGCTTTCCTGACTTTTGCAAAGATCAGCTCTCATTACCTCATGATTCCACAAGCTTCTATAAGTCCTTGATGAAACTTTATTTAATAAAGACCCTTTCCAAACTCAACACCTCTTTTCAAAAGCTTTAGAGTTGACTGACTTCAAGAAGTCAAGAGTGAATATAACAAACACAGCAAAACGCCAGCTGCAGGCTGTAATAAAGAATTAGGGAATTACAACAACTACTGACTCCCACAAGATTATTTCAAGTATTCACATATTCACATATTTCAATTTTGCTTCAAAACCAAAGGCTGGTTAATAGTTTCTATATCTATGTTTATTTTCCGAATTTTAAACATAGTTCTGCCAACAAACTGAAGTAACAGTTAAATAAAAATAAAAATAAAAAATTAACCTTTTAAAAATTAATTGCATAGTTCTTTTATTTCCAGATTCACCACAGTTTCTGGGGATTTTCATCTTGACCTTCACAGTTTATAGGTTCAGGAATTTTCATGAGTGTCCAGATGTCTCAGAGCATCAGATTTATAAGGCCTTAAAGGGAAACAACATTCATATAAAGCTTCTTTGTTCTGTTGGAAAAATAAAAAAGCCTCTAATGAGTGTCTTATGTGCAACAACCAACACGACTTAATATTTGTAAATTGGGACTGTTGGAAGTTCATTAAATATTAATGTCATTTTGATATCTGCTTATTAATTTAGTCATCGCTTTCAAATCCTTTGTTACTTGTCTCTTTTGTGCTTTGCAGCATACTAAGTTACTTTCTGTTAATAAATAACAAATGTATGTGTGTGCTGCAGGGATGTGGGACCCTCATGGAAGCAACCCATCAGAGAGACAGGAGAACTTGCAGACAGTAGTTCATATCACTTGCATTAAACTTCTGTGTCCAGGATAGGATGTAGGGACCTTTGGGAATGCCTGTTTTTTCCAGTTACCTACAGAGTGTATTGAAATGCGTGGTTCAGATTATTTTTATTGACCAAAAGTGTAAATAATACGGATTTCCAGATATTCAGTGTTCTTGACCTTTCTTTGCCCCAAATATTTGCTGGTTTTTCCCACAGTTTGTTAGCAAACCCTCCACAAACAACATGTTTCTCACCTAAAGACTTTTCCAGTCTTACTAGAGTGCAGATTACTTCACAATTTTTTCTAAATCTGCTCCAGTACACTAATACCAATTAACTCAGTCTTTACTTCCTTTGGTATTCCCAGTGCAGCACAAGAAACTTTGAATTACATCTCTATGAAATCAACGTTACTTTGATAAACTAAGCATTTTCTCATTAGCAAAAAGTATTCATGCATATGATAAAATCTCCAGCAGGGTTAGCAGCTGTTTATTAATGGCTGTTGGCTTGTTGATACAGACATTTATGTTTAAACATGAGCCAACATATTACTGCAATGGGTATATCTGCTCCTGTGTTTTCCATTTCATCCAGGCATACCAGGTCATATTCCTGTTTCTTTTACCGTTTGAGTCATTGCAGACTGGGAGCTACTCCTATTAAACTCAAGCAACTACACCAGTGTAAAACTAGATAAAAATGAAAAAACAGACAAAGCCCATATTTTTAATGCACAAACATTTGCCATACATTATGGGTGTTTTATGCTTTCCCTGTTCATTTTCTGGGTATATTTTCTGAGAACTGATGCACTAAAGTATTCAAAATTATATTGATGAATTATTCAACAACTCTCTTAACTATGATTTATCTGAAAGCAGAAAGAATTCATCACCAGCAGAGCTAAAATAAACACACTCTTATGACTCTAAGATTAAATTACTGACATAAACAGAATCTGAAATTCCTTCATACAGTGCTCTACATGAACATTAGCAGAGAAAGGAATATTTTCTTGTAGGGGCTACAAGAGTGCAGAGACAGTTTCTCAGCAAAGATCATGCCTCTTCTTCTTTCACAAGGGCAGCAGAAGAACTGTGTACCTAAAAATTTCCTCCAGTTGTATTTCTGACAATAAATGGTGACGTAAATGGGAATTTACAGGTATTGCTAAAAGTTTCATATAAAGCAGTTAATAAAAAGTTCCGTTTACCAAGGTTCTCTTGATGCCAGTTTTCAGCAGTGAGTAAAATCTGTAGTATACAGGAGTTATATATTTTTTTATTTAACTTTACCTGGCATGCTTTTAATTGGCCCCTGAGGAACAAGTTACAACCAGTGAATCCAGTCATCCCCTGGGTCCTGTAACCAGGGGTACACAGTTCAGCTTTAGTTCTAGGCTTCATAATTAGGCATCCATGATGAATACACACACAAGATTGAAACACAGGATTCCATTGTGCTTTCACTTATTTGCAAACACGAAAAGTTTATTTTTAAGCTCAGCATTGTATAGAGGGTCTTTTCTTTCCCTCCTGTCACATGAAATGCCAGAGAGGGATGGTTATTCTAGAAGGCCTTTTTTGTTACATGTGAACAGCCCAGAAATTAAGTCCCAGGCCAAACATTTTAGGATTTGAAACAGGAAAAAAATGATAGGAAACCAAAAACCAGACAATTCATTTTCTGAAGTAGGAGTTTCTAAGAAATTAATTTAATTCTACTGACTTGCTTCATGCTTATGATAGCATAAGGAAGTGTAGGACTGGTGGATTTACAGCACAGTGCATTAACCCAGTGCACTTCTTTATGTTTTTGTACATTTTCCTGTCTGTTTCAAGGAGAAGTTCTCACAGCTCCACAAATATCTGTCAGATCTAGGTCTGGCTTTCAGGCATGTGAGCTGTTTAAATCCAAGGCCTGAATTAAGTCAAACATCTAGTGACTGGTGAAAAGTTATTATCATTAAATATAAACTTGTTTTCTTTTTTCAAAAAAGATTTTTTTTTTCTCGGTTATCTTTCCTAAGTTTCCATAATATTTGTCAAAGTTCAATATATCAAAACACAGCTGCTGGTGGAAAAGACAAATATATATTTTTAGTGTAATTATTTGAAAATATCAGATCTTTAAAAGCAACTCTCTGAGACATCATGTTTGGTTACAAGTACATATTCTCACCAAATAATTTTTGAAGTACATTTTTAATCTAAAAAGTTTATATCTCAACTACCTCTGCTATATTCCTCATCTACTTGCTGGAATAACCTTATCCACATGACTGTCTTCATCTTGTCTCAACTCTTCTCAAACTCCCTCACCCTATACATTTGCACAGCCTATAACAATGATACTTTTATCTGGAGTATTATTTTAGATACAACTGAGATACTTATCATAATAGCAGTAAGCACTGTAAGCCTTTTAAAATCTTGCACAAAATCCTGCTCTTTCAATTTAAGATATTACTCCATTACCTCTTTCATAACCTTCCTCTCCAGAGCTTAGCCTTGGGACATGTGAGAAATACTTAGTCACTGGAAGTGTTAGATTGGCACATTTCCTAGAACAGAAAGTAAGATACTTCAGCTTGTGAAATAAACAAAAAAGAGCAAGCAACAGGCTACATGTTTTAGACATTGTGAAATACTGGATTTTATGTGACCTTTCCTCTCTTCTGGAGTGCACACTGGGGCACACATTCTCCTTTCTGATGAAGCACAGATTGCTGTACAACAGAGGGTTTCAGAAGCAATGAAAAGCAATTTTTTTATGATATTAGCTGCTACAATAGCATGCCTTCAAAGAAAATATTTTCCTTTAAAGTTATTACTGCAAAATATTAGATGTGTGCTTAACTTTATATTAATCAGTAGTCCCTTTGTCTTCGAGTGCAGTCTCTGTAAAATACAGCCTACTTTTTTTTCTGTTGTTATACACAGATGCTTCTCCTTAGTAGCACAAGAAGACATCAGGAAAGAAAAATTAATTTTCTCTCTAAATAGATATGTTAAAATTTAATGCCTGAATTGACAGGACCTTCTGTGCTTGAGAATATAGAAATGGAAGGCATGGAGAAAGTGTGCTTATAAAAGATAATTTCAGCAAAATGTATCCCCAAACTTATATACCTGGTTAGCACAAATGTGTGGCAACATTTTTTTCCTAGAAAGTTGGGAGTTTATTTCCGGTTTAAGGTTTCTAAATTATTTTTTATGAACTCTCAAATGTCAGATTATGCTGAATAATATTCCAACCTTCAAAAAGTTCCCTCTGGCATTGGAAGACCAAAACACAGAAGAAAGTAAATCCTCAAGACTCAAGCAAACATAACAAAATCAGACCTTTATTATTCACATCAATGTTTTCAAATACCTTTGTATACAGACATACAAAATTTTCATCCTTAAAATCTATAAAAAAAAAATTTCAAAGACAGCAAAGGCCACTTTCTGACATTGAGTGTAATACATGTTTTCCAAATATTTTGCTGACTTTCAGCTGTTAGCACAAAAAAAAAAAAAAATTAATCCAAATTGGGTTTTTCTATTTTTGCAAGACCCTAATAAGAAACAAACAAAATAAAACCAACAATAACCATAAAACCATTAACTTGACCATAAAGTACTTCTGCCTTACCTAATTGAAATTTCTGAAGGCCATAGAAGTCTTAACCTCCTACACTTAATCTTTAGATTTGGACCTAGTCCAGAGCTTTACTAAAGGACTTTATTGTTCTTCTTCTTAAAATTTAAAAGAAGGGGAGAAACTATTTAAATAAAGGGTTTTCCAAAGAGACGTCTAAGGGCATTTCTAAATTTATTATCCTGTGGCAACAAAGCAATTCTAGAGGACAAAAAACCAGTATCTCTAACAGAAAGAAACTATGTCATACAAATTCATCTTCAGGTATTTTGTTATTCACATTTTTTTGTAACAAATTTATGTCACGTCTTCTTAAATTCCTTGGATTTATTTATTTCAGAGTAAATTAGCAAGCCTTGAAGCTTGTGGCTTTTACTTTATTTTTCACTCCTAAGAGCAGCTACACATGGTACCATCATTTTAAAATGCCCCCTTCCCAAAGCCTATTTGGGTTGCCATTTATCATTTGCAGATACAACAAAAATCTAGAACACCAAAGTGCATTTTTTCATGAAAAACTGGAAAGTCTTTGTTTTAGGAGCCTCTGAACAAGGATTCAGTTTGAATACGAAGCTTTCACAGACTTTTTGTTGTCATTGCTAAATCATCTGCTCTGGACTCACTGTTCAACAGCTGTGATAGGGATTCACAGTGGCTAAACCATTATTTAAGGGAAATGTGAGTCTCAATGTATGTCATACATTAGAGTGAAAAGCATGAAACATCCATTTATAAAAATCTATTTTTACTGTGACAGAAGTAAATCAAAACTCAAGAGTATATGTAACAGCTGTGATGCATTTAATGCCCTGTTCTATCCTGTTTAAACTTGTTTTGAAATAATGTGGGAGAGGAGGTTATTTGTGTATCTGGTATAAAGGGATTTTGACTGAAAAATGTTTCCTTTACAGGGTGATGAGGCAAAACACTAGAACTACCTTCCATTTTAAACAAAGTAAACCATGCCACTTAGAAGGCATAATTTACTTTTTTTCTTATTCCTGAAGGATATTCCTAATTATATTGAATGAAAGAGAATCACATTTTCGACATAAGCACAACTGCAGAAGTTTGATGGTCTTAATTAACAAGAGCCAAATTAAAGGACTGTGAAAGACTGTAGCAGAATGGTATTTTTGGTCCATTCAGTTCAAATCTCTGCTTATTTAGAAGACAGTTTGCTCACTTTCTTGCTTCCTTTAGCTAGGCTTTGTGCAAGCAAATAGGAATAATAGAGGAATGCCATTACTGCAGGTTTGTAAGACAGCTGAAAGAAGCCAAATCACTACTAAAGGGAGCAATGCAGATCAGATTTCTGAAAGAATTATTTTTCTAACCATGGCTGGAGAGTTAACATTGAAAACAAATGTTAAAAGCTTTGAACAGTTGTGTCTTTACCTGGATTACATTATACCATTGTAAGAGGAAAATTACTCAAACAAATTAATTCTGTGTACCTAACCATCACTGAAAACAGAATTAAAAGAACCGAGATGCATTTATTTTTTAAACAAAATATTTACATTTAAGATAGGATTGACACCATTTTTAAGCCCATCATGTTGCACATTTTCATCACTGAAAAGTACAATATTCATTTACTTGGGCCTGCCCATATACCCTGGACTTCTGGAAACAGAATTTTGAAGGAAGTGAGTCCAAACAGGCTGGGTCAGTCATAAACAGCATCTATCAGGATGCTACAGACTTGCTCCAAGAGAAAGCATAAGCCAGTAAACTGCTTTTGTGCATACCAGTGAATTGCTGTGGAGTCCTAACCTCTCAGAGAATTCATCTCCAGTAAGACATTGCAAGTCCAAAGCTAGGACATAGGCTGCCCTGGCCTTAAAGGATCCGTGGGACAAAAGGATACCAGAGGCTGAGACAAAAATCAACTATTTGTGTAACAAGCCACCTGTATATAACCAAGCAAAGTGATGACCATAAAATATTTCTGTACCATCCTTGTTGAGGACATAAACTTTATCCTTACAGTCTATGCAATGCCATGCACAGTGGCCAAGATCTTTTTGAGTAATGGAGGCCAGATATCAAAGGCAGGAGAGCTGCACAATTACCCTGTCATAACAGCCTCTTCTCCTTCTTCTGCCTGCAAGACAATAGTTCTAAGCAAGGACTGACCCTCCTACTCCCAAAAGAGTCACCTTGGCTACTCACCAGCAGAGGCAGTGCTGGCTTTCCCTGCCTGCCTGCATGACTTCCCACCTAGTCCCACAAACAGTTATCCCTGAGAGAGGATCTACAGATTGGATACTGTCTTGGCAAAGGCAGGACTCCAGAGCACAAGTCCCTCATTTTCCAGTATAGTCTAACCACTACGTGAAAGAGACATTGCCCACCCTGCCAGCCCAATGTTCAACTGCAATTTTTGTGCAGTGCTCCACCCACGTGGCAGTAGCAAGAGATTCTTCTAAAATACCCGAGGGCCATCAGGTGCCATGTAGCTTAGTATTTTAAGATTCTTTATTTTAAGCAGGATTAGGTATGAAAGACTAAATTGAGTTTCTCAGGGGCAGAAAGCAAGAGAAAACGTGCATCATATTTAGCCTTAAGGTAGGCTAGGCTGGTACTGGATGGGGATTTTTCACAGAGTATGTTTCCATTGTCCACCAAGATTCATCTCAAATGCTGCTTGGCAAGTGAGAACAAGAGGCATCTGAATTATTGGTTTAATTGAAGCACCTGAAATGTAAGGTAATCCAACAGGAACTGAGACTCTCCATGCAGGCCAGCATTTGTTGGCTGACAGACAGCTAGCAAGGAGTAAGAAAACTAGTGGTCTCACAGACTGTAGTAGTCTCACAGGTCGCAGGGATAATCTAAGATGAAGACTTCGGTGTATAAATTTATAGCTGTGAATTAGTCAATTGGTTGTGTGGTTGAAATGGTGGGATGATGACTTATCATTTTGGGTGTGCAGAATCGGATGAACTGTCTGCTGTCCTCTTTAGTTACTTGGGACTTAGCAGAATTATGCTCCCCTGGTGGTCTTTTCATGTTCTATACTATGTAAACTAAGGTAACACTACACGCAATTCTCACGTTTTAATTCCAACTGAATGGTAAATTTGACAAAATTGTTTCACAAGGAATGAATTCACAGATGTCACAGAGAACTTCCACTAGTTTTAAATCACAATATCAATAGGATTTCACCCACTGAGAAATCCAACAGTAAAAAGCTATGGTGAACAGTAAAAACAGAAAAAAACTTTCCATGGAAGTATCAAAATAATGTTTTTTACATAATATACGCTCCTATTGGAAGCGTGTCAGAATTTATGTATATCACAGCAGAGGAAAGGCAATTAAATTCTCATTTTAGATTCATGCTAGACCCTGTTCCAAATAATTCAGCTTTAATGGGAACTTACTGATTTGAGTTGCGAGGTCGAGGGCCACATGTGATCCTTGGCATGACATTTCTCTGTAAAACATACTGCCTTGTAAAATCATTATCTACTCTGAACTACAAAAATTGGCACAACTTTTCCACCCTGGCCTGAGGCTCAAAAGGTTCAGGTGACCTTTTGATTCGCAGCAAGGGAGGACAGGCAGTAGAGCTGTAAGTGCAATGAAAAACTATGCTTTTTTTGTAGTGCCTGAGGTAACAGTAAGGACACCATCTTCTTCACAGGCAGGGGATTCTGGCTTCTCAGAAAAATTTACAGGAAAATTTAATCTACTGTTTCCATTCAGCCTACTTATATCATAATTTTTTAATAAAATGACCGATGTTTTACAAGAAAGCAGACGTGAGTTAGACATGCCATATGATTTAGAAGCAAAGCGGCTTTGATTTAATTTTATTTCATTTCAGACAAGTAACGTGGTATCTAAAAAGCTATGATCACCTTAGTCAAAGAAATATGAAAAACACTAGGCAATCTGGGGTAATTTAAAGGACCTACTATCTCAGGATTTCTAACAATGCACAAAAAAGATGGAAATGCCAGATAGTATAATCCACTGCTGCTCAGTAATGACCTCACATCAAAGAGGTGAGGTCTTTATATTATTTACATGTGATAAATAATTGCTCTCATGGGTGAGGTCTCAGGTTACACCTGATCAGGGAACTTGACAATGTTTCCCTGCTTTACATTAGTCTCCCTGCCCCAGACTATTTCTTATAAGGACAGAACCCAAATACACAGCATCATTCCCCACTTTCCACAGAAAGGAAACTCAAATACAGGGGTCAGGCAAGATGCAAGAGATGCATAGACCAGAACCACAGGGCATACATGGTATGCCCCAGCAGAAAAGTTAGACACAGCTTTGAAATATTAGTACGAAACTAATTGACGAAAACTCATTTGGTTTGTAATGTCTGAAGTGCCCATCAAAAGTGAGTTTCCCCAATATCAGCTTGTCACAAACCCCAGCCTCCCAGAATGGGGCTCTGCAGGAAGAAACCCCACTCAAGCCAAGATTTGGCTATCAACATTTGAAAAATTCATCAATATCCACTTTATAGTCAATGAAAAAGTAAGCTAGAAAAACCTGGAGTACTGGCATCATGATAGGTACATCCCTAAATTTGGTGAGCTAAGCTAATTTAATTTTATCCCTTCTTTAACATATCAAGTGAAGGAATCCCTTAATCAGTGAAATATAATATTGAAGAAAAATAGAAGCTTCAATATTAACCCAGTGTAACATATAAGAAAACTTCACAAACCACAGTTTTGGGTCCCCAGGATTTCCGAATTCAAAACCACAGGAGTTTCAACTTTCAAATCATAATATTATTTCATTATGCTGAAATATTTAAGATGTTTCTAACACGTGCTCTTCAGTCTTGGAGACAGACGGAAGAAAAAAAGGAGAAACTACCAAAGAGATGAGTGGAAACTATTATAGCACAGCACAGCAAATATTATCTTCATCACTTAAAACTGACTCTTTTCTCTGCATGTCAAATGAGAGGATGCTTGCAAATTTCAAAATTAGAGCTTCTACTGGCAGTTTTCTCTCAGTTTTACTCCTTGCTTCAGTGTCCTGTGTCATGGTAATCCTACATCTGAAGTTACAGGGTTACTAATGACTTCATTTCAATACATTAAGGAGAAAGACTCTTTTCTTTTTGTCTGGCTTCTGAAAGAGTTTTTAATGCCTCCCTTATCTATATGCATTGTTTATAAATATGCATTATTCAGTACCTAATCTGGATAGTGATGGACCAAAAGAATTTTCATGGATCATATTTATAGCAGCTCAGAGAAAATTACTTTATCAGACACACCACTAACATTATTACTGAAAAAGTTATTTATGCTGAGCAATGGGTCAAAAACCTCAAAGACATCTGCTCAAAATACCTATGTGTGTATTAGAATGAAACTAACAGAAATATAGAAATAGTTTCCTTAGAAATCTAAGACAGATTTAGTGAGCTTTAGTCAAACTAATATTGTTGCCAAAACAAATATTCTGGATACATTGGTTTAGTGATTTGTGTTGCTGCAAAGTTCCATTGGAAGATTTCTAGCTACAGACTATCCCATCTATTTGCCGGGCTAAGTGCAGGAATATCAGTTTTCCCCATGCTGAATTACAACAGCAGAGAGGAAAGGTCTTTCCATTCAGAAGAACATTCAGCATAAACTACTGCAAGAAGGCTTCCTTTGAAACTTTATTTTCTTTCTGTTTAATTTGGTATGGCCGATATGAAATTTGAATAAAGACATGAAAGCCTTATGGGAAAATCTGTGATGCTTCTAGTCTGTAAATGACAGTTTTAAGCCTCTTATTTTCTTTTTTATTCCCTTTGTTACCATACTATTGTCAAAAACACTGGGGAATGGATCCATCCCCTAAAACCCTGGAGGAATTTTAGCTATTTGCTGAGCACACACAGCAGTACACAGTCAGCATTTGTCTTGTGTCGTGCAAGGTTGCCTCTCTTCACAAACACAGCAATACACTTTATGTCTACAAACATCTACACCCCACTATAAAGGTCTTTCATAACATCAACAAAGTGCCCAAGACATGATGAGACAGATGGCCTATATGCCTCATAACTCAGTGACCCGTTGTAACTTGCATACCATCCTGTGCTCTTTTTTCCATTAAGGAGCTCGCCTGTAGAACTCCACCACACCATCAGCTAAATCAGTTCAATCCTGATGCTTTACTTCACTTCTGACCTGGGACTTTCAGTGAATTTTGTTGTGGACTCACAGATCTCTGCTATTTCAGTCCAAGGCTCAGCAGAGTGACTAAGCATGGTGGTTATCCTGAAAGGATCAGTACCCAAAGGATGTGTGCGCATAGTGCAGTGGGTTATGGTGCATGATCCCCTAGTCCAGTGTTGACCCAGCGTGTTCCAAACTGAAAACAATATACTCAGTAGTGAACTTGGCTGCTTTGCTCCTGGAATAGAGACTGGCCACTTCCCAAGGCATCCTGCAGTCCTAAGGAGATCTACTGCTTGGAACTGTAAGAACCCATTACTTCTCCTACATAAGGTCCCCTGGCTCTGTCTGTGTGTGTGTATGAGCACAGGGAGATATCAATAGTTCATTTAATTCTAAATAGTTGACCCAGTTTTTAAGTTGACACTCTGCCTTCCCAGGATGGTGGAAGGTCAGCATTCCAGGGGCTCCATGAAGTCCAGCATCTTTTTTCTCAGATAGCCATACAGATGGGGCACCAATACAGCGGTTGTGGTTTGAGAGAGTGGTGTAAAGGGAAAGCTGCCCCCATGCTGGTAAGATTTCACTTTTTGATGACAAGGCATAAAGTTGGCTTGAGACTCTCTGGTGTAATGCAGGAAACAAACTGAACAAAATTACTAGATCTAGGAAGAGCTGAACGAGGTTTAAAACCATCCCTCATTCCAAATAAGGGGTCTCAGCCTTAAACTTCACAAACTGGACCAACCTGGTGAAAGTGACTTAGAGGAGATGGTGAGAATGCCTGTCAAGGGAGGCACAAGTCACACACCTCCCATGGGTGGACAAGACACAAGATGCTGGAGGTGACAGTGCTGGCAGACAGGGTGCCATGCTGACAACACACTGAGGGAAATGGGTCTCTCTCTCATCTGACAATGAGCACTGCACACCAACCTCTGGCTCCATCCCTGGGGAGGCACAAAGCCATGAACAGTGGATGGCTCATCTGCACTCTTGTGAGGCAAAATGCTGATTAGTAGCTTCAGCTTTCTCAGTCTGGATCTCAACTGGGATAGTGTTCAAAGGCAGAAATATGACAGGCTAAAAATAGCTGTCAAAAGCAGAAGCTGGAAGCCAGTATAGTGTCTGGGGTTATTCAGACTTGTGAATGTGTTATGAGAGTCTAGGGAATTATAGAGCTAACTCTCTTAAGGCATTCCTCCTAAGGCTAACAGTAAAACTCCTGTGATTGGAAATTAAAACATCAAATTGGAGCCTAATCATCTCAGCAGTTTGAGAAAAGAGCTTAATACCTTGATTTTCATTTTATAATTTGCTCTTGATTAAAAGGAAGATGAATTACACATCTGTGTGACCAGAATTGATTCAGACAGTACAGGAAAGGAAGAAAAAAACAGTTTTGTGGATATTTTAAAATTTAAATTTACTCCTCCCTTATTTACAGTGACAAATGGATTACATTACAAAAGCAAGGGCTGACTTCCTTAGTTTTAGTACCATAATGCCATATTTTCATCAGTTCACATATCAACTTTTCTACAGCAACACATTTTATAGAAGAGGGTGCAGCACACCAGATAATATTGCTGGTTAAAGTGCACCCCGCTAACAACACCTCTCTACTACACACTAGAAGAATTGAGAAATTAAAGAGCTTTGGCTCTTCCCATCAGAGAAGATTCCAAAGTAAACCATGAGTTGCCAGCAGCTTTCCTTTTAGGGTTTAAGCCACACTCATCCAAAGCCCCCAGTGTTTGCCCTCCTTTTGCTTTATTAACCTAACAAAGTCGCACAGAACGCTTCTGTGAACAAGCTTGAACTGGCCAGGGACGTGCTGACAACTTATCCTGTGGCCAAACACAGCATTAGCTCTTCTTCATTCTGCAGTGCTCCAAGCCTCCCCCACACAGCTATGAATGCAGTTCTCTGCAGGAGCACAAGCCCCAGCTCCCAGTGCTGCCCTTCCCATTTGAGATGGCATTGGGTGTAACTCCATCCTGTCCACTCTCCTAAAACAGTTTCTGTGCTCAGACTTTCTGTGTTCAAGTATCAGCAAACTTTGTGGTGAAATTCCAGGATGAGATAGCTGTTTCTGCTTCATTTCAGAGAATTTTAGGACCTACTCTTGAAGCTGTGGAAACAAACAAAGACCTCTTTAAAAGGTCTGACTTATCATATTGCTATTAAATGTGGACCAACCACCATTAATCCACAGAAAATTGGTACAAATCTCTTGTGATAAAAAAATAGGTGTGGAGGAAATAGCAGCTTTGCAAAATTGAAACCTGTGTTTAATTTTCTAACAGGGCAAGTTTATGAACCTGATTCCTATAATTAATTCCTATACACACAGTTCCCTGTCCTGAATTCCATCCAATACAAACATTGGTTTTCCAGCAAGGGAGAAAGCTGTGATATGTGCTGCAACAAGAAGGCCAAGCACAGGAGAAGAGTGCACACTACCCAGATGGTGCAGACTGTACAAGACAACCTTGCTGTCTCTCCCATAAAAAAAATGAGTTTACTTTTAGTGGGTAAGTCTTGATCTAGAAAAAGAATGGGAAACAACTGTATATTGCCCAGATATAGCCTGCAAATTAATTTCATTTAACCTCTGACATATTTTTCTTCTGACTTATGCTTATGAAAAGTGTACGAAAAAAAGACTTACGAAAAATGTATGAAAAGAGTATGCAGTTCTCAGATAGATACAGATATAGATATAGATATAGATATAGATATAGATGTATGATATCTAGCTAGCTAGCTAGCTAGATACATGCATACATACATACACACATACATACAATTTTCCTGTTGATTTAGTTTGTTCTTTTCTACCCAACAGCTGCTGCTGTCATTCCTTCATCTTTCCCCTCTGCTCTCATTACTCCTTTCCATTACATTTCTCCACTTGCCATTTTCATTCTAAACTGGATGCAAAACCAAAAACATTTATTCTCAGTGTATTAAAAACATTAAAAATGCTTATGCAAAGTAAATTCACCCAGTATATAGCAACTCACTATATATAACTTTAATCACTGAATATAAAGTCTATCTTTAAAAAGTTCTAAAAACAGTGGGGTTTTCTTACAACACTCATTTGTCATTGACATTAGCCCTGCTACAAAAAGCAAAGTAACTATAAATAAACTAGTCAATATCTCAAAAGGGAACACTATTAGAGCTAGCTATGGAGTGCTTGGGTTTTCACTCCTGAGGCTATAGAGTAGTAAGCCCCCTATTAGAGTTGTGTTTTCTGAGATCTCAGTGAACTGCACAAAATTCCAAAGATGTTCATGGGTTCATACCTTGCACTTTTTAATACTTTATATGCTTGTTTGGATGTATGTAGAAAATGCCCCTTTCAACTTTTGCAGTCTGTATCTTAGAGAGGAAGTTCATCAAAAAACTCTCCCATAGAGGTGTATAATTTATAACATCAGTCAATGAGCGCCTGGGTCTAGGTGCAACGGATCAGATAATAAATCTAAGTGTCTGAGATTTGCCAATAGCTTGTTACTTTATGACTTTGGGCAAAACATTTCACTATTCTTTATGTACATATGTAGAGTCATTTGTGACTGCCTGCTACCAGAATTTAACTGATTACATATGAAATATTTAGATCGTGTTTAGTAAAACAAAGTTGATTCTAAGATTTCAAATGCTGAGACCAGAGTCAAACTGAAAATACATTTACTTTTCAGGTATGGGGAAAAAAAAAGAAATTGTATAGTATGCTGAACAGCACACCATCACTTTGCATGCTGAAAGACTGTCTCCTTAGCACTATGATTTATTTAGGAAGGAAACAAATGTTCTGGATAAGCAACACACTCTTCATAAATATTAACAGTATTAACTATCAGGCAAGATAAATCCATGGTGCTGTAAGTGAACCTTACTTTAAGGTCAAAGCCATCCCTCTGGCTATTGCTTGCAAAATGTGCAAGACAGAGGAATTGTAAATTTTTTTTTTTCTACTCTATTTCTCTCTCTGTCTTTTTAACTTATTTGACCACCCTAGGCTCAAAGCTTGTACTTGTAGATGAGTGTACTTTCCAGGTGGCTTCTCCCAGCCTTTTTAATAGGAGGAATTTTCTCTTTGAAGTGTATACAAACCATCCTTTAAGTCTTAAGAGAAACATTGGCTGAGCAATGTCAGTTTTATGACGCTGTTTATTACCAGCTATATTATCCCAGTTTGAGGCAAGGATTACTCAGCACTTATAGGTAATCCACTCAGATCACTGCTATACCAAATGAGGACAGCACAAGGTTGTACCAATTTAATCATTTTCATTTCAATAATCATTTCACAGAAGAAAACTACAAAGTGACACTAACGTATGACTTTAATAAAAAAATAGGTTTCTTTTAGCTCTCATGTTGAAAGCCACGAGGTAAAAGGTAGAGAACACAAAGCTTATTCAGAAGTACAAGGAAATTGGGAGTACCAAGAATCTCCTGTGTTTCTCCAGCCTCTGCAGAATCAGGGTCACTTCACATATCAGCCCTCAGCAAATCAGATCAGCGAAAGTGAAACTGAGTATTAATGAAAATTCAGAAATAATGTCATATTGTGAGATTTGCTCAGCCACATCAAGCACATTTCTAGAAGTCATGTCTAACTAAACAGGATGGAAATAATTTCTTAATTGATGAATTTACAATCTGAGTTGTCACATAATTTAGGAAGTAATGGACCCAATATGTTAGGACACAAATATCCTGAACACCTTTTCCTAGTTTTCAGACACATATTATTCTAAACAGGTCAGACAGCACTCCTGTGGCTCCCCAGGTAGTATCACTGAGCTCATCATGGGATGTGTGTTGTGAACATGTGCCTAATTCATGATCTCAGCCATGGAAAAGATTCAAAACACAAGCGAACAAGTTTTACAAACATTCCCACAAAAGCTGCAATACACAAATCACTAGAAGAATGAACTTGCAAGTGACAAAGAAAGAGCACTTTGGAATATGCAAAACACAGTGTGCTGAAAAAGATAAAGAGAAACCTCCAAGTGGGACTGGGGAGACAGGCATGAACTGCTGACAAAATCCCTCTCCTGCCCATCCTCATATAAGAAGTACAATACAAGTTATTCCTAACTAAAATAGCTCTTTCACAAAAAAAGTCTCTTTTCTTTAAAAGCTGGGATGAATAGATTACTCACAAGAGTCACTAGCATGCTCTCCTAGCCCTAGCTCTGCTATGCAAGCAGCCATCTAGCACTGAATAATTTAGGGGGGCTAATTTGGAGAAGGGGGTTGGGGAGAGGCAAAGAAAACTAATAACTCCAGCAGTCTCCCTCAATCATCTCCTAAAAAGGGTCAAAGTGCATCTGCCCTGAAAAATCCAGGCCATGTCTTGCCTGAATTCCTGACATTTGCAGAATTCCAGACACATTAGGAGACCATTAATGACAGGGAAAAGCACAGACCCTGTGCAATACAAACAGTAATTATCAAAACCATTGCCAAGTTTATGTCCCACGGATGCACACTTTCTTAAGTGAAATGGTTCTGATAAGCAAAGCTTTGGCAGCTAAGGAAAGCAAAGCATGGCAAAGAAGTTCTTTGGTGAGTTATCTCCCTTGGACTGCCAGGAGGTGCAGGAGATTCCACAAGGCTGAAGTAATCTGAGCTGAGAGAAGGTCCTCAGCATGGGAATGACACACCTTTATTATCACCAGTCTCCAGCCTGAGAGGAAACCACCCTGCCAGCTAGGGAGTTATCTGTACCTTCTCCTAAGCTTTTCTCCTCTCACTCCTTCACTAAAGCATGTTATCAATGAAAACACAAACAAAACCCAATTTAGACTAGAAGAATCTTCCCTTTTTCTGTTTTTCCTTTTTTCTTCAAAGAAGAACCAACAGAATTTCAAACATCTTATGACTGGTGATGAGAACATGAAGAGAACATTTCACAATATGTGGCAAACATAAATTTTTAATTTAAAGCATGTAGCAGTTTCACGAAAAAAATTCCCTCTGGCATAGGCTAAAATGGTTACAGAATCCTGAAAACTAGTACCAGCCATATATGTACTGATGTGACAGGAGGCAAGCTGTCACCAGCTTGAAGGCACTGACTGGATTCATAATCCTAAATTAATGTACATGGGGATAATTCATTGAATGCAAAGAACCTATTTTCTTAATTGTTATAACTGTCAGGAGGTGCACAGTAACATATTAAGATGCTGGCTAAAATCCACAGTTTGAATCTCTGGAAGACTATTGAAAATATTCTGAAAGGTACAAAAGAAAGGATTTGAGGCATAGAAAATATCTTCAAGAGGCAGACATAAAGACTGAGCTTAACAAGGGGAAGACTAACAGACGACACGGCTGCACACAGTTATGTCATGGAGAAAAACAGCAGGCTCATTAATTGAAGAGCATAATCCTCAGTGGTCAGAAGCTGATGCCAGATAAAGTTAAATTGAAAGTAATTGTTTGTTTGGACTTCGTCAATCATCGACGAAAAGCTATCAAAGCAAACCTTCCCTAATTTCAGATCAAAACCGGATGCCTTTTTGGAAGGCATGTTTAACTTAAACAGGAAGCAATGTGTTCAACATGGATAACGGGATGAAGTGTAGCAGCTTGCGAGATACAGAGAGCAGACCACATTATCGCCTTCCAGCTTTGGGCTTTGCGAATTCCCGAGTTTTTTGGTGGACTTGGCAGACGCTGCCATCAACCGATTTTAAGCATTTCACAAGGCTGGCTTGACCTCCACGTACATGCTGGTCTGCACTGTGCATTCTTTGCATGAACCTTTCCTCAGCCCATGTCAGAGGCAACTTGTTAGTTCACTAAAAATTCATTTGAACAAATCTAGCAAAAATTAAAGACAAATAAATCAGCTGTGAATCCTGTGGCACAGAACCTAATTTTCAAAATATGTGTAAGTTGGTGACATGAAAATCAATTTCCTCTGGAAAGTGCTTCTCCTCACCAAGGGCTATTTCAATGCCAGTGTGCTCTCTCACGTCATTTGCTTTGGCTGTGATACTATTAAATGGAAGTGGCAAGACTTTTTTCCTTCCACAGCAGCTGAAAAACCCTGATTTTCTGAAGTGACTGAGCAGGGTTTAAGGTCTAGGAGGGTTTAATAGCATTAATGTGTGTGTTTTGGAAGAAACAAGGCCTGAAGTGTAAAAACCAGGGAATATTAGATTACAGTGATTGAGAAAAGCAGTTGGGAGAAGATTCAGAGACTTGAAAACACAACTACCTAAAGCTGTAAATGCAATTCTGAGAAGTGATGAACCGACCAAACAAAATAACCAAAAGAACCTACTATCAATGGAGTTGCAAGGAATGGGGCAGAGGGAAATCAAGCCTCATCCCTCCCGTGGGCTTCCTGCAGGGCAGCACAATGCAGAACGTCCCTTCCCCTTAGAGCAGGCAGAGAGAGCACATGGGGAAAAGCAGCAGCAAAACCTCAGCACGGCTGGGAGCCCCCGGGGAGCAGACACTGTCTGCTGCACACACTAGCCCAAGAAATTCATGCCAAGAGTGTGTTTTCTGAAGGGGTTTATGGTTGCACATGGTGCCCCTTAAGGATACAGGACATACTTGTATCCAAACGTTTGAGATGCCACTCTTCGGACCTGAGCACAACAGGAGAGAGTGGAAAAATACAAAACAAAACAAAACATATATATATATACAAAAGAACAAACAAAGAAAGAAGAGGAAAATGGGAGGGAAAGGAATATATGATGAGAAATCTTTCCTGTTCTCGCTGAGCCCACAAATCCTCAGGACCACCCTGGATATTAAGTGAAAACATGCCAAAAAGAAAAGAGGAAATGCTTTTCACAGAGCAGTTACATTTTACCTCTTAGCTTTAGAAGTGCCAGGCTGACATTTTCAGAACTTATATAAGAACTCTTTTTACCCTCCATTTTCATTAGTTATGAATCATTTTCTATTAACAATCTATTTTTAAAAACTACGACAAGAATCCACTCTCAGAAAGCAGCATCTGTCATATCCATTTCTAAAGGCAAACTTGTTTCACCCCACTCTGAATCCTGGTTAGTAAACAAATCCATAAATCCATTTTGACAATGTCATCAGATCAAGCACTGGCTTTTTGAGGGTAGGGGATGGGGGCATGACAGGACAAGAAACAACTTCAGAGGAATAACAGAAGATTAATTTTTTTTTTAAATGAAGTGAGAAAAAACATTAACAGTCTGGAGAAAAATAATTATTAAAACCCACACCAACCTCATTTCTCTACATCCAGCAGCATTTGAATTGGGCCTGTTTCCACCAGGAGTGAAGGTTTTCCATATTCCATATGGGTAAAAAATCCCTTCCCAGTTACACAACTATGATGGATTTTTTTAGTTTTGGGGATTTTTGGTTTTGGGGTTTTTTGGTTGTTGTTTTTTGGTTGGGTGTTTTTTGTTTTTTTTTTTGATTGGGTTTTCTTTTGGTTTGGTTTGGTTTGGTTTTTTGCTGATTTTTTTTGTTTTGGTTTATTTTTTTTTTTTTGGTGCCAAATCCAAGGCAGAAAATCAGTCACCTTTCTTCATTCATCTGAGGGGAAACAAAACATAGTCTTTTCCTTTGGTTGAGGACAAGGAGGGAGCCTGCAATACAAAGCAGTAAGTTCACATACCTGTGGTCTGAGTGCATACACTTCATGAGATATTCATATGGGGTTAATACACACACGTCCTATGTATTTTTATCTGGTGAGGGGCTATGTGACATTTTCCATTCTAAAAGATTTGTAGAAGATTTTATAAAGGTTAGCTTCCTTTAAAATGAAAAAAACTAGCAACAACAAAAAACCCCAGAGGTGTTACAATTTTAAAAATCCTGGATTAGGGAAATGGCCTTTTTTATGCCGTGAAGTTTAGCAAAACCAGAAATTTTCACAAGTCTGTGAAACCTCATAGGTTTTTCTAGGGAAACTCCAAATCAAGAGCAATAAATTAAACAGGGACACTTGGAGTATGCGTGTACCAGTAAATGACACAAGGGGATGCTCCCAGGCACTACAGTTTGGCTACATGCACCATTCACTTCTGCTGTGGTTTTGACTTACACCCTGGGGAACACTCACAAAATATTTCCAGGTGTAATTTGGAAGTCAGCTTGGGTCCATTGCTAACAGGAGGTCTGCATGGCTGTTTTGGAGGGTAGGAGTTTAACAGCATAGCTAAGAGCTGCTGCATGTACATTGGCCTCGGGGCCAGGCAATGGCTGGCCCTGCTGAGTGCACCGGTCTAGACCACGTGCCAGACTGATGCTGTTTCTAAGCAAAGCACACTCCGTGAGCAGCACATCTAGAGCTGCTCTTTCTGTCATCAGACAATGAGAGTCTCCATGATGAGCTGTGTCAAGCTTTTCCCACAATCTCTGTCATGCAGTCCCAGTGCCTCCCACATCGTCTAGGATGAGATAGGAGAAGAAAGCTCAGCTCCCTCTTCCCCGCCCACAGACCCCACACAAAGCCCAAACCACCCCTTGGCCAACAGTCGGCCAAATTCACTCATCCCCTTACTCCTCGTGGCAGAAAACACAACAGAAGTGACTTACTCACTGCTTAAATAAAAAGTTACACATGCTACGGGAGTGATTGTAGTTTGACAGTACACATTTCATTTTACTTTTTATACTAATGTTGGAAATTTTGCACCAACTCTTTATCAAATTTATGATATTTTGGTTGACAAAGCAAATGTCTGTGAAAGCTACGAAATGACACATTGAGGTTTCTATGCAAACATTATATATCTACATCTCTGATGTAAGTTTCCTCCTAAACCAGGTTTTTCCCCCCCTTGCAAATTCCTCACTGCCAAATAAATGTATTTCCAGCTGTATCTGTGGGAAACAAATAGTGTCATACAATGAATAACCAGCTAGGAAATGCACACCTGTCATAAACTAAAGCACATCTCATGGGATATATTATATTCCATTCCCAACTTACCAAGAGAGGATACAATGAAAAAATGGATTGGTGTCAAATGCCAGATGTTTTCAAGCCTCTCTAATTAGGTAAAAATTAAACAACTGCTATGTTCTATTTCATAGATATTTTGCAGATGTGTAATTCACATAAACAAAAAATCTGATTTTCATTTACACAGAGGCGTCTTTACACTGCTTTGGCATCACAACATTGGTTAATATTGACCTTGGTTACTTATGCTTGCATTTCATGTTCCTTTTTTTATTGAGAGAGTATAATAATCAATTTCACATAAGCATCCCAGGATAAGGCCCACAGTATGGTGGGGATGACTTCAGCAAGGAGTCTTGAGGGACACCAGAAGGAAAAAGAAGTCGTATTCTCTTTTAGTACTTACATTCATGCCATGTAGAACAAGTCTGCTGAGAATGACTTAGGTTCAATTCATCTTCAGTGTACATCTTTGCAAATGTCACTGCATATTTAATTGTAACTGTGATTAATTTGCTCATAAGGAGCACGAAATGTTGAGCTTAATGTTTCCATTACCTGCTTAGCCCTTCTCCTCAGGCTCTGCACAAAACCCCAAGATGAAAAACATCCAGAGAAAAAAATAACCAAGTCAATCCTGCTTGTACCAAAACAGCAGCAGTTTCTCATCTTCCAGATTAAAATAAGAGGAAAATTATAATTAGTCATGGTAAAGAGGTAAAACTTTAACAAAAAAAATTCCAATATTGAACTAAAATAACTACTTAATTCTGTTCCTAACAATCAAGGGGGAAAAAAAAGGTCCTGTGTTCTTTCATCATAAGAGGACTGGTTTATCTAGCTGTTCACAGTTACCATACATGAAGAACCTTAAGATGAAGGATACTTTGGTGTAAATAGTTCTGCTCAAAGAAACTCAGTATACTTTATTTGTACCTTCATCCCAAGTAACAATTGCCAGAACTCTCTATAGTCAGATACACATTTGTAACCCTAATAATTGAGTAACTTTTTAAAGGCAGAATATTCATTATACAAAGAACTAAAGATTGGAACGTGATTGACAATGTTTATCAGCACCTGTCTCCAACTATTTCAAATACAGTTTTCTCATTCTCCTCAGACTTGGATGTTTGTATTAGTGCTGCAACTGCAACACAGTCCCTCCACTGGGGACTGCTGCTGGGAAGAAAAGCCTGATAAACCATATGGTTAGTAGAAAGAATGCCTGGACTGAAAATTATTATTATTACAGAAGGTTAGACAAACACATTCACAGTGTATCATTTTGCCCTTGGAGAAGACTCAAGCATGGTTATTAATGTATTTGATTTCTTTCTCAGCATTCCTGAATTATTATTTATCTTTTAGCCATCTGGTCCAATTGTTAATTTTCCTTAGAGATGGGCAGTCACACTATGCTTTTATGGTAACCATCACTTCTGGTAAGGATTTTTTTTGTTATTATAGGCAGTATCTGTCCAAATGATATAGCACTAGTCGAAAGAATTTGTCCAGAAAACTAACAAGATGTCCTGTGATAATCCTGATTAAAATGTTGTGTTTTCTTGCTATGTAACAAATTGCTTGGAAAAAGCAAGTGTTAGTCTAATCCGCATGTGTTGCTGCCTGTTCCGAGCTTCCCTTCCCCCTCCCCAAGACACTTGCCTCTGCCATGTGCTCTGAACTCCTTTGTTCCAAGCGCGGGCAAAACCAAATGTAACTCAAACTCTTCAGCAGTGTCTGATTGGCCGGTCACCCCGGGCCTGCCCCCAGTCCTCCCCTTTCCCCTTCTCCGAATAAAAGAAGGGCCCAAGAGGGGGCCTGTCCTTATGGTTTGCCCATGCTACCTCTCTAGGCTTCCTGTGGCTTGCTAAGGCATTGAACTACAAGCTAGCCGGTAAAAAGCTGTGTGTATCTCCACACCCATGTTCAACTATATTTGGAAGAGAGGTTTGTGAACTTCAGAGAAATCTGGTCTGGTTTCTTGCTTAATTTCTTGTTGATTTCGTGAATAAATTCAAAATTACAAGGAGGCAATCGCTTTTCACATGCATGGAGCATGAGGATGAAAGCTGCCACCTGTTCATGGACAGCATATGCAGAAGTAACCTCAAATATGGGCTGACAGGGCAAGGAGAGCCCAGGAGACATCAACAGTTGGGCTACAAACACCGTTCCAGCAATCCAAGATACTGTGCAATATGCATGTGGGATATGTCCAATACTGTGTAATGTACCCTAGAAATCACACATAAGTCCTATTCCTCCTGATGTATTCTAAGCTGCAGAGCATCTAAAGAACACCTATTTCCTCCTTTTGCGCATTTCAGTCTCCATGTTAATCTGTGATCTCAATGCTTTCATGACTTTTCTGTAACTTTTCTCTTGTTCGCTCACCTAGTATATCTCTATTTCTCTATTCTTCTCCAAACTTTTCTTTAATACTTGCTCTGCCACTTGTTGACCTTTTCTTCAAATCATCTTTCTTCCTTGTGAAAGAATGGGGGTCATTTCACGGCATGATGCAGCATTATCCAAATGCAGAACTTGTGCAGGTGCTGGACTGGACACGCAGCGTCTGGATGCATTAGCACACACTCCCAGACTAAAGTTCATTTCCTAGACACACCTCAGAGAACTGTTAGTACAGCTGCTTGTGTGGCCATGCCTTGGTCTTTCATGGTAGGGAAACATTGTCTACTGTGTCAGCACACACTGAGCAGACCTGCCTCAAGTGCTCAGACCAGGGATCACCTGTGCATTTTATTGAAAAAATAAGCACTCTCAATTCACTCAGGCATGGAAAAAGCTGCAAGAGTATAATGCTGGATGAGATACAGGTCACAGGATCAAAACAAAATACATAGGCATTGTCCCTTCTATATCCTTCTCTCTACAACACCAGCACCGAACAATTAAATACCAATCACAAATAGGCTGTATCGATCACAGCAGCACTTTGCTCAGTGGAGGCATTGAAGAGGGCAAAAGACTGATAGCTGCATGTTTTGCCATCTTTCAGAAGAGCTTAGCCCTTAGGTAGGGTGTTGTCTTCGGGTGACTTTATGATGTGTATCCCCTATCACTGCCCTATGCCCAGAAATTAACTTTGTGCCTTTCTGTGCCTTTAAACTGAGCCTGAGAGGGGGGAGAGGAAAAAAATCAAGCAAACTTTTCAAAACAGTTGTTCAAGGACACAGATTCACACTCCTCTGCTTCTGCAGCAGCAAGAGCAGAGGAAGCACCCTTCTTGCTTTTCAATGAACTTTCAGCTCCTTTTCTCTGGAGGGAGAAGGAGAGTTGAACTTTCTTTTCCTGGGACTTCGGTTTTTTCCTTTTTTGTCTTCTGGAGTGTTTCAACATCAGAACACATCTGGAGAATTTTCCACCGAGGCCCCGGAGGTGGGCCCACACTGACCCAGCTCTGAGGAGGAGAGAGACCACACCTACAGAAGGATTCTGAAATCTTCCCAGGTTTCTCTCCACAGTGAGATGTTTCATTACTTAGCATTAGTATCCTTTTCCCGTGTGTTTGTTAAATAAATAGTTTTTATCTCTTTCACTTTCCTCCAAGGAAATTTTTTTTTTCCTGAACCTGGTGGGGGAAGGATGGTTGTAACCTGCCTTCTACCAGAGGATATTTTCCTCCAAATTTGTCCAAACCAGCACAGATGTGTTAGAGAGAACTTGCCCTAGGAGTTGTAGTCATGGGGATCACAAAGGAGGTAGGAAGAGGCTGCTCCACCCCATTCACAGCACTCCCACCTCCAGGCTCCAAAAGGATGCACCCAACCTGGGCCTATGCCTGCCCAGCTGTGCCTCCCAAGGCCTGTCTGATGACAGCAAGTTGTTCCAAGAGGAGTTACACAGTATGGAGAACAAGCTGAAATACACACCTACTTCATATGGAGCTGGAGAATTTCTTTCATTTTCCACTTGTCCAGCAAAACTACGTGTGTGTGAACATGGAATGGCTGAACTGGAGCTGCTGGAAACTCCTCACAAGCATCTGCATCACTCAGTGGCTTTTGGGAAATATCAGTAAAGCTTTATGGGATAGGAGCCAGGGCAATCTTAGTGGGTATTCAAGTAAGGGAAAGGAAGTTTAGCAGCAATGGTGAATAGTGGGGACAGAGACCTCCATCCCTCCTCACTGAAAGCCAACCCAACCACCCGATAAAACATTCCTCTTTATTCCATCACAAGAACAGCTCTCACCTCCCCTAGAGCCAGAAAATCCTTTGTGCTCTAACCACACTTCCCTTAACCACACACACAGACCAGACATCCTGATTCTCTAGCTCGGCTCCTCACCATCCTCCCCAGTCTCACCAAAGAAAGCATTTCCTTCCTCCAGTAAGAGTCCCCTTCCTTCCCTTGCCACACCCCTGTACTTCCAGCAGCGCTGACACAGCTGGGAAAGAGGCTGTGGGAAATGTTCTCCTTGTACCAGAGTCAGGAGGGTGCCATAGGTTGGACCTGTGGATCCTGCTACCCCACCAAAGATGGGCACCAGTCACCACACCTCCTGCAGTGCCCAGGTCCCCTAAGGCTTCCTCCTGTAGCAGCACCAGCATCATGAATCATTTGGTGAACAGATACTCCTCCAACAGTTGTTCTCCAGCAGGAGCACCACGGCAGCCAGCAGTCACCATTTCCTCATTCCCCTTCATCTCTGTGGAGAACTGCCTTAGGCAATCACCTCATTTAGAGAGCCCTACAGTTTTACTTCCACCTACTCATTTTCCCAGCAACTCACCGAGCCCCTGGCCACCCAGACACCTCTCCCCTGAGCCTTCCCAGCCAGGAAAAACTGCTGCTTGGGGGCCCCAGAATAGACCCAGCTTTTAAGATCCAGCATCAGCAACAACAAAATTATTTGGAAAGGGTTTTAAGTACATCTGGTCCTCTAATGAGTTTGTAGCATGGACTCTTCAATGCAACTGAGGGGATAGAAGTGAGCAGAAATCAAAGGATGCCTTTGTCCCATGACAGCACCAAACATAATATATCACCAAACCTCATCTGTCTTAATAGCTTCCCTTCCCAAACACGCCCTGGGCCTTGTAAAGCAAAGAGAATCATTAGACCACCGGCCTCACCTTAAGGAAGTTTACTGTTGATCTGTAATCTCTTGGGTTTTATCTCTGAGAAAAGAGCAGTGGCGTGTCTGGAGGAACCTCTGTCTACGTCAATCCCTATGGCCCTGTTTGCTTACCCCCACTATGAGCCTCTTCGAGAGCTAAACTGCAAACAAACCAGCTCCTATTTTCAATGAAATTCAAAGAAAGTCTTCATTGAGATGTACTGGGAACCTAAAGTGTCACAGCAAAAATCATGTGTTCCAGTCCTTAGCACGGGGATTTAAATGGGATGTCTATTCCTTTAATTTGCTAGTTTTAAAGAGCATTCCAGTTCTTACTACAGCAGTATTTTTATTCTGAATATGATCATTCCTATCACAAACGGGAACAGATGGACTTTCTGCTCATTTCTGTAAAGCAATTTAGCTCACTCATATTGACTGGGTCAATATTGAACTCCTGAGCTTGAATGCTATCAGGGAGTAAGGCCCTCTCAGAAATCCTCTCCTCAAAACCACGGTATTTCATGATGTGTGTAACTCTGAATGTCTTAAATGAAGCATTCAAGTGTAAAGAATCGAGGGATTTTGGAATCTGGTCTTGGATTACGAACACCTTTCTATTGGATTGGTCAATTACCACACATCACCTCCCAAGCAAAATAGATCACTAATCTTTTTGCATAAGCATGTATCTACATTCTAGAAATACAAAGCTTAATCAGAAAAAAAACCCTTCTGAAACCTGTGTTGCTAAATCATACAGAGGAAACAAGATAGAACGTTTGGCAAAGATTGTTTTACCTAAGCTTGTTCAAATAGAAAAAAAAAACCAAACAGGTGGATATGTGACAGCCATAATTGATATATACAGGGTCTGTAATTTCAACTCAATATACAAGATATAAGTGTTTTCTTTGCAAAAGTCTGATGAAATCTTAAAAAAAAAATCTGTTTATCAAGTTCATCGTGCACAGAACCAGAAGTAAATGGTTTTAAGCTGAAGCAATAAGGGTCATGTTGGATGGTAGGTCCTGAAGCACTTGAGAAAGATTGCCTAAGGAAACTCAGAGATTTCTATCACTGTAATTCCTGAGAACAAGTTAGATACATTTGACAAGACATATATAATATATCCAACTAGGCCTTCTTGGCTCAGGAAGGAACAAATAATTTATTCAGCGCAGATCACTGTACTGTGTTATCACAGCAGTGATATTATTTTTGAATTACAGAGTATTTACTATCTGGCATTTAAGAAACACATAATGTGTGCTTGCATTTATGCAGCTTCCTTTCGTATTTGACAGATAAGAAAACAGCAGAAAAATTGTTTCATTACAGCCTTTAACAAATCTATAGCAAAGTCAACAATTCAGGAGTTTCAAGACCCATTCTCATGTTCACTAGTGGGATTTCATACAATGGGCTAGCAGAAATAGGTTGGTTTCTAGAGATAACCCAGAAATTCTTTGCTACTGCTGGATTGTTTCAAATGAAATACCATTTAAAGCAAGTTTTATTTCTTTCACCTATGGCAACTGAACTTGCAAAAATATTCCCTCTACCATCATCTTGATATAACAAAAGAAATCTCAAGAGACTTCTACCAACAACTTCATGATCTAACTGTGGTGATGCTACATGTCACATGTGATGGAATAGGGAAATGCAGAACTCGGGTTTTACAAGCAAACTTGAAGGGAAAAAAGAATTTAAAATCTCTTTTAGGGCTTTATGCAACATTAGCATCTTAACTGATTCAAAATAAATTTTTCGGATTTTATCAAATGGAATTATAAAACTACCTAATATCAAATTATTAAGAAGAATTTTTTTTTTTTAGGTACTATGCATCCCCTTACTTTTTCTTCAAAAGCAACATGGTCAATAACTAGAAGGCTTTGATTTTCACACAGACTTATATTAGAGGTCAACTCAGCTGTATTTGTTTTTTAGAAAGCAGAAACATACTGTCAAATCTTTAAGTTCTTCTTAGAGATGGTTTATTATTTAAAGAATCATATTTGATAGATGAATTGTGATAAAGTGTTCTAAAAACCAAACACAGAAAGATAATGATAAATTGTGTGCAGGTAATAAAGAAATTGCAGACAAAAAGCTTTGAAAGCAAAAATAAAATAGCAAGATAGGGCATATGGAAAGTTCTGAGATAAGATAAGCCTGAAAAATACTTTGAAGTGTGCATTGAAGTCAATGAAACAACCTTCAATTCACACTGCTTCACCAGCAGCATCAGTTTAGAGTCCTACCTGGCTATGTGCACCCTAGGATTATATTTTCCTGAAAAGTAGTTTGCTGAATTGAATTCTGGGAGGATGGAAAAACTCATTATTTTATTAGAAACCTGAACTTCTTGGATCTGTCTCTTTGGCTACATTTGCCAAGGAGCATAATGCACTGGAAGAATAATTTAAAAGTCAAGAAACATTTATCCAGCAATGACATAATTTTCCATTTTGGTTATAAATGTTTTAAGATATTTCTAGGTTTACTGTTTTAGTACCATCATTTTATCCTATCACATAATAAATCTTAGCATGCACGATGTATCAGTTTGTATAAACTGCTGTATGTATTTCAACACCTACCTTCAGTAGCCTTGTCCAGGTAATGAGTTAATCATTACTGTACCAAAGCCTGTACCTTTGAGCTTTTGTATTTTTTTAAAATTGTCTCTACTTTAAGTTGTACTTAATGTAACTCCTTTATAAGGCAGCCCTCATTAAGAGTGCCAGTAAAGAATGTTCCTAGGAGTACAGTCTGTGTGGAAGCTGCGGTCCATTTCTGTGCAAGGACACCTCAGGCCATACTATATCAGTAGTCTTGGTTCCTGGGCTACACCTGACAAAGTTGATTTAGGTGCTTAGGGCCTAAAGGAAGCAGGAAGAAATTGATTCTTAGGAGCAATATTTACAAACCAACATGCTGTGGAGGTTAACCTTTCCTTTTCTCAGGCACACATGAGACCAGAGCTTGAAATTCCAGCAAAAACTGAGCTCATGTCTCTGGACACAGGAGCATTGACTTCCTCCTTAATAGTACTTATATTACTCCAATAAAGTCAGCAGTAGCTGTGTCTACCTCATTGCAAGTCATGGTTACAGCATTTCTCCATTTGAGCTACTTTAAGCCACAACTCAAATTTTGCCACCGATAGTCATAACCAGGCATTCCTTGGATGGGGAGAGAGACAGACTGATCACTTTCCATCCTTCACATGGATCAGAATAAAAGGCATGTATTGGGACAGGCATTGATGCGCTGCATTTAAGGAAGGAAGACAGAATTAAGACGAAGACCTGTTGACACACATTCTGTGAAACACCTGCTGAAGACCATAGTCCAACACAGAGTGTATGACCCAGAGTCTGGTGTCACAGGATCCAAGACTAATTCTGCCACAGAACACAATGGATGATTTGATAGCTGTAACTGTGCCAACACCTTGCTTTTCCAACCTGTAAAAGTGAGATAGCTCAATCAAGCTAATCTGTGAAGTATTTTGATATCTAGAGAAGTGTATGCTGTGGAGAAGCTCACATTATCTTGCACCTGCTTTGAATGGGAGCTGGATCTAGCTCATGTTGCAATTCATTTGGGTTGGCTGGTTTGGAGGTGCCCGGTATTAAAAGTCATGGCAGGCCTGGGCTGTTTGGGACTGGTAGGAGCATATTTACCTGCTTAGGAGAGATTTTTACATGATGAGATCTGGTGTGGTGCACGTGCGTGTGAAGTTGCCCTACCCAGGCACGGAAAGCATCAGCGGTCCTGATCCGGAGGGATGAGTGGCACAGAAGGTCTCTCCCTCAGCACCACAGAGGTGCAAGCAGGGGTCAATTGTGACTTCACAACTCCTAAGACCAGGACTGCTAAGTTTTGTTTCCCACAAATATCCCAGAAGCAGCATTTCACTCTTCCCCTTCAGGCAGTCCCTGACTGCGGTCCAACACGGCCAAGGGAAGGGATAATAAGGATATTTCCATGGAGGGAATGTATGCTGTTACATAAATGCTTCTATAGGCCCGACTACTGTTTCCTGAGAAAGGAAACTCCATTCATCAAGTCTGTAACAAACTGACATCTCATCAGCAGGGGAAACAAGAGGAAGGTACTTGTGAAGGGAGAAATCTGTCCCCCTACATACATGAACTGTTTTCCTTTGCATGCCTAATCTGTGAGGTGACTAAAGTTTCACCCACTAGTGCTATAATACTCACATGGGAAACATTAAGTTAAATATTACAAAATTAAAGTGTAAGAGTTATTGGAAACCAGAGCCGAGCAAAATATTAGAATTTTCATCCTGGGGGAAATTCTAATATTTCAACATTTGTTTTCTTCCAAAATTAGAATGGAAATGTTGAAATACCTCTCATTTCAGAGAATGAACATGTTCTCAGCTACATTGACATTAAAATGAATTTGACAAAGGTGTTACAACATCTCCTGGGAACTGCTGTTAAGGTACCTTGTACTTAGAACCATGTTAACAAGAGATATTTCATTTGGGTTATTGAACCAGAGCTATAAAAAAATGCTTGGGGTCAGGCAGAACTTTCATTTCTTTTTTGTTTTCTTTGAGATTATTTAACCCTTGTATTCTCTTTAGCAAAAGAAAAAAAAACAAACACCAAATAAACAAACAAAAGACAGAAAGAAATAAAACTTGCTCTGTTTTGAAAGGGAAACAAGTTTTGCAACCATTCCATTTTGAAGGTATTCAGCAGTCTTCTGGATTTTATTTCTGATCCTCATAAATCGTTCTTTTTGTGGTTAAATTTCAAAATGAGAAAATTAATTTTGTTTCACATGTTGTTGCCAAGAGTAATTATTAATATGGATTAAATAAATTACTTTGATTGATCCACAACTGAATTCATCAAAAAAATAAATCACTGAAAAAAAATCTATCTCATTTTAAAAAATATCTTCATAGGCTTCCTTCTTTGATTGCATGCCCCCATAGTTGATCTTCAAGCTAGGAAGTTGAAATCCTCTCCTGGTATACTTTGACACTTTTGCAAGTAGCATCCTGGAAACTTACTATTTTTGTCTCTTCAGGAGGAATAATTCTTTTGTCCTGATATTGTGTTGGTAGGTGCTGGTTGCTGGGTAGATCACTTCTTTTATTGGAGCATTTCTGGCATGCTGGCTGAAGTTTGTGGACTTAGTAAGTGATGGAAGTATGAGCAGAATGGAAAAATCTCAGGAAAAATACCTTTCTCAGGAGGTGAAAAGGTATCTTGCTGCAATTAAATGAGCACTAAAACACTTGAGAAGCAAAAAGGGGGGACCCCACTGTTCAGATTCTTTTTGCAGATTTAATCACACTAGAAATTTTCCACTTACTCACAGATCATTCATTGATCTTCTGATGTTAGTTTAGTTGGCTGGTATTTTCTAAGGTCTCAGGCCATTTTTTCTATTAAATAAATAGAACCTAAGACCTCAGATGTCTATACACTCACTTTTTTTAAAAATTCCTGTCCATATTTTTTTGCTGTTTTCATACAAAGGCTAAAGGTTAGGGTTTTAATTTAAACATAATATTTTCATGGTTCATAAGAAAATCTGTATTGGTTTACATTTTTGGCAACTTTCATTATACACTAGTGATTCCTAGAAGTCCTTGTATTTTCCTGCTGGTGAGAGATACTTTCCATAAAATAACACAGTATAAAAATAGTAATTATTAACTCACTGTGATGTATTTTCTTAAGGTGCAGACAGTGTATCCAAAGGAATAAATATATTCACTGTTCAGTTTTGTGGCCATATTTTCCAGTTAAAAATTATTATGTTGTAAAAATGTACTTTAAAACCAGCATTAGAAGTTTTGCTAATGAGAAAGACAGGAGATAATCCTAGTTACTTATAACAGCCCCATATCCTGTATGTCTGACAGACAACTACAGTTCAGCTTTTAAAAGGATTTAAAGAGGATTTTAAAGGGTCTGTGCACTGCGCAAAGGTTCCACTTTGAAAACAACTCTAAAAATAGTTTCAGAAATTCCAGCTCTCTGCTCTGAAGCATTATCTGGGTTGATACCTGCATAAAGTATATTAAAAAGCTGCAGACATTTTATATTCAGTATACTGATGCAAAAGAATTTTTCATATCTTTTTTTCCCTGAAGGATGTTTGAGTTGTCACAAAAGTGTGGATTCAGCAAATTTTAAATATTGCACAAAAAAAGCCAGGCCCATACACCACACCTATGAACAGTGCTGCTCAACTGAGCTGTGATCTGGAAGATACCTTACATTTGTGTAAAAGGCTCTGTGACTGGAGAAGGTTAGTGACTGATGTGAAATGGGTCGGCCTTCACACAGACTGCCTGAGTTGAAGATGGGCATTGTAGATGAAAGGTGATCCTGCCCAAATTACAGGAAATCCTCTAAGATAACTTCATGTCCTGCATCCCTTTGCTGACTGTAAGTGCAAATACAGATGAGTGCCATTTGTTCCCAAGAGGGACTTGACTTTACACCCCTGAAACACACTGTGCTTGCTGCCACAAGCCTTCCTAGGCTACAGAAGCTTAGCCTACTGATGAGACTAAGGGAGGCTCAAACCTTTGCAAAAGATCCCTCTGTCTTGCTGCATTTAAGAAGGTGTTTCTGCAGGACCATAACATGCCCAGGTTGTGTGTGAATCTCTGAGAAGGGTAAATGAATAGTAGTGTTTCAGGGGGGGTTGATGCAGCTATTCAATATTAATAAATTTATTTTTGTCTTTTTGTGGAATTCACCTCCAGAAAGAAATGGAATTTTATTCCATTAATGCTTTTATAATCTCTCAGAATTATTTTTCTCCACAAAATCCCTTTGAATGTTCATATCAAATGGATGTACTCTAAGACTGAGACTACATTAACAGACTGAGAATATTTAAAATTTTATATGCCTGTCTTTACTGAACACTTACTGGCAAGAAGAAGCCTAGATGCATTTACAGAACAAATTTGTTGCTAGTTGCTTGAAAAGACATCTACCAAAAATTACCTCCAGAGACATCTCATGTTACTTTGAAGTAGAAATCAGAACTGTGAGAAAAGATATGGAGCAAAAGGCAATACTGGTAATCTTTCACATAAAAAAAATTCACCCAGAGATCCACAGCAAGTAGTAGTATATACATTTTACAGATGGGGAAATGCATAAGCAAGAAAAAGGAGCATTAGCCTATTTGCACAGGTTTTTAATTTCCTTTCCACTGGAATTCCGCTTGGATGTGCGCTCCAACACGTAGCTGTAGGGTCTACAGAACAGCATAAGTAAAGTCAAATATTAAATAGTGTGAAATAGTGTGAAACAGTGAAGATTATGAATGGAAACTCTACATTAAAGTGTGCAAGGCAACATTGTGGATGAGAAGCTTTAAAGGAAATTATTATTAGCAGGATAACATTATGAGAATCTAAGACAAATGTGATTTCATGCAGTGCATTTAATGAGAGTTCTAAAAGGTTGTGCCTACCTTAATATTTTTATCAGAAAGCAAAATGGAAAAAATTACAATCATGCTTAGCAGAAAATAAATTCCTGCCTTCCTAACAACAGAACTTTACATGCTTCTCTAAGAATAGCAGTGGCACAAGTTCATCAGAGACTGTGCAATTCTCACAAGTAAAAGCCCAAAGTCAATAGCTTTGTCACACTGAAAAAGAGAATAAATAACTGTTCAGAGGCTGGACATATATACCAGAGGTTGCACAGTCACAGCCTACTAATGAATACAGAGACCTCACCACAGATTTTGAGAGAGGCAGAAGCAGACCTGAACTGTTTTAGCTAAAAAGAATGAACACCAAACTATCCCTCATATTCATATATTCTGTTTTACTTCTTGTATTCCAAATTCCTGTTCCTTTATTTAAACTATTTCCACTGCTCTAATTTTTCTAATCTTTCTTTCTTTTATAACTACTTTGTCTGGACATGCTGAACAAGTTATTCCTATTTATTGACTTCAGTCTGTGAGGCAAATTCTGAACATGCCAAAACGACTCATACAGATTGAGTCAGATAATGTGTCTGGTATCATATTTTGCAGAATATTTAAGTTACACGTGTAAACACACACACACACACAGAGTGAGCTAATTTTTTGAGATATATTCACTTTAATATGGTTTCCAAATTCAAATATTTTCCGAAGAAAAATCATACATCCTTTAATCTACTGATCTTTATGTCAAGCAACTATGACTACAAAATGAGTGTTGTATATAGTCTGTATCATATCAGAACCAGCTGGCTTGAAAATTTCTCTAGGGATGTATGAGGAAAAAAATCCTTTGAAATAAAATAATTCTAAGAATCCAGTATGACTCTTAATGAAGAATCTTTCATAATGATTTCATAACCTAGGTCATGTTATATCTGAAATTATAAACCATGTTATATTTGAAATGATATGGGCAAAGCAGTAAAAAATCTAAGCCAAAGGTAGTAAATCATCTATTCTAAAAGCTGAATTCTTGAATTGACCATTGCCATAAAATGACACTTGCAGGAATGAGGGAAGAATATCAGATGTGTTTCATCTTCTAATACTCCAAGTATGAAAGAAAAATCGTTCTTTTCATAATGTAACTTCAATTTCAACAATTTAAAATACTTCCTGAGGAAACAGAGCACAGTCAAGAGTTCCAACAGGTAGTTATTGCTATGCCCTTAACATACGAGCTCAGACACTTGAATATTCTGCTTTTAGGGGAAGAAAAAAATGCTGCTTTTTACACGCACAGTTTCCATGTAAATAGGTATTAAAGATTTTTTTTCTTTTATCCCTTTATTTCTGTAAAATGCTGCACATTTCCATCTTACATAATTTGGAGGTGCAAATCCACCAATACAATGTGTTGCCTGAATGATTCAGAGCAGCTACTCCTTTCTGTTTCAGCCAAGGTAAAGCTGCCTTGGGAAGCAACAGCAGCTTTGGCAGCACCCAGAAAAAAATGTATCCACAGGGAGAGAAAGCAGCTGTGGCTCCCCAAAGCCAAATTCAGCTCAGAGAAAACAAAAATCCAAAGCATCAATGAAAATAAGATAAATATCTTGTCTCTGCAATCCAGTTTGCAAATTCTAGTTCTTCTAAGTATTGTAAGAGGAGATCTTGTCTAATCCCCAAACTACCAATTCTTCCTCACTACTGAACTGAAGAGTATTTCAGCCTTTGCAAAATCCAGTTCCGATACTTTTCACTACAAGTACCTCTTCCATTCTTCCTACCATTTGCAGCCTTTTGAACTTCTTTGTGCATATTGCTTAGACCTACTTTCCTGTTATTCTTAACCTTTCTTCCATCCTCTCTCCTCTATTTTTCACACAGGCAAGACCACAAAGGCACAAAGGCTGAGATTTTAAATCTGAAGCACTTCTGCAGGACTACACCTTCCAGCCAGACATTTGTGCAGCTTGATAACGTGCCCTTAACAATAACAGTTGTTAGGAGCTACGTTGCAAGAGCTCATTTTCAGTTAACAGTCTGTCTAAGCTCCTGTAAAACTGTTAAGTTATAAATCACTTCACTCTGTTATTATAAAAAAAGTGGTAGCACACAATTAGCAATATAATTATAGAATTATTATGCTCCACAAATTATACAGCTGGGCCCCCAACAGATGTAGCTGCAGGGTCCCAGTGCAGCCAGGGAATTTTTTTCTTCTAAAGCAACAGATGTGTCAAGACAGATTAGAATTTTTTTCCAGATGCATATGATATTAGGAGGCTTCTTTTATTTTTTTACTTTTGCTGCCAAATCTGTTTTATCTTTTGACATGTCTTCTCTGAGAAATTGTACAAATCAAGATATAGTAAAGATTTAAATTAAGGCTGTGAAGTTCAGCTTAAGACTCCAAAATTTAGCAAGCCTAGCTTGCATCTTGAAGTGTGGATGCTTGTGTGACACTAAGATGAGCCCACCATCACAGAGGCAGCTGAAGGCCAGCTGGCTTCTTTCCTCAGAAGAAATCCTTCCAAATGCTGGACATGTACAACCTGCTCTGAAGAAGACTGGAGTCACTTGCTGATGCCAGTGCTGCAGGTAAGGACCATCTTCTGCAGAGCAGAGCCCACCAAGCTGCCTGCCACACATTGCCTGCCACAGGACAATAAAATACAGCACTTTCCCCAAAAGCTTAGTTAAGCCTCATTAATCAAAAAAGGGCTTTGGGACAAAAGTGTTGGCTATTTTATATATATGCCTAGTTAAAATGAGCAGTGGTACCTCACTTCTGTTTACAAGAACATAAACATGAACACAGGTAGGCAGACAAATTAACCCACTGACATGCAAGAAAAGTCAGAAGTTGGTCACCTTTTACAAAACCTGACATTTCCAGGAAAGTATTAGGATCATCTGAGTTATCTATTCACCTAAATCCATTTGACGCACTACCCTGGCCCTAATCACAAACTTAACACAGAAGCAGATATGTGAAATTGGATCCAGTCTTTCCTTTTATGAGAGGAGGTGAGGGAGAAAATAACAATTCCTTTTTTTTTGCCCTCATGGTGAGACAGCTGCTGAATTCTGTTCTAATAATAAAAAAGTAGGAGTCACCAGGATGGGTTTGCATTCTCAAAGAGCACAATAAAAAAAGCAGCAACTGCTGCATCCCATGCACCACCTTTGGTAACTCCTCTTGAGACTCAATGGTATCTTTGAGGAACTTGAGGCAGTGGAGAGAGAGACAAAGGAACATATACAAAATAAGCAGCATTTCAAACATGTCCAGGGAGACAGCAGTTTAAAATGCAGCAGGATTTCCAGGCTGCAGTGGGCTGTGGAGTACTTCTGTCAGAAGATCTTCTGTCTCACTGTCTGCGTTCAGTTTTCTACATAGCTCCATGCTATAATTAGTCTGATAGCTGTGCACCTACTTTAGTGAGTAGCAAAGCAGCTGCTGGAGTTGCCTATAGCTGAATTGATGTGTCAGCTTATAAATTACAGTTCTATTGCCTACACATTGGATCTTAAAGTCCTAAAGACATGTCTCTGCAATTTGCTAATTACTGTAATTTGGATAATTTTATATGACCACCTCTTACCAAACAAAAAATATATTGAAGAATTTTACTAGTTTAAACCTGCTCAGGAGTTAAAAAGAAAAGCGTTTAGCACTTCCACCCTGTTTTTCAGTGTGTGAGTGCTGGGGGAACAGGTGGGTACTCAACTGTTCACTTAGCTGTCTGCTCTGTAAAGAAATGGCAGTCTATCAGAAATGCCTACACAGATGAAGAGATAATTTTATTATAAGGAAGTGAATTCTCAGTCTAGTCCTCTTCCAGACATTTGCTATTTTTTTCTCATTATTTTTGGTAATGCCCAAAGTGCCTTTTTCGAGCATCTCTCAATGGCAGCTGCTGCAGCAGAGTGGCACAGCCCTGCTTGAGCAGCAAACCCCTGAACGAGGAGCTCAGGAACCTGCTCTTATCCATCAAACCCTCAATGACCTTCACCCGCCCTCACTTTCTGCAGTTCAAGCCCTCATCAGTCTGGCAACCCTGCTATGTATTCAGTAGAGTGCATGTCAGGGGTATGATTGCACCCCAAGGAGGGATTTCAGAGAGGTGAGCACTGTGTTTCAGCTGTGGACATCTATTTTAAAAAGCCAGCACCAGCATGCCCCAGACACTTGTACTGTGACTTCCTATTTAAACCTTATCAGCTTTACCACCATCCAAAATAGAAGACAGCAGCCTCACTAACACGGGACCTTGGCACTCCGTGGTGTTGAGCTGTTATTCCGTCACTGCCCGGGAGTCAGGCCACCAGACCGAGTTTTCCAGTGACCAAATCTAGATGGGCTAACACCATCTAGATTCAGTCATCTGCTTCCCTCCCCTGACCTTCTCAGGGCCTGAAATCTTTATAAATAAAAGTCAGTAGGATTCAAGCACGGTGTTCTCTATCTAGAAAAAAGAGAGGAAAACACATCATTGAGCATGTATATCCAGAGTAAACCAGAGCTAATTCCCTCTCAATTAACACCTCACCACTCTCTCTCCTCATCAAAAAAAACATCGAGGAACTAATAGCCTGCTCTTGCCAATTCTTATTAAATTATCTGGAAGCTCACACCAGATTATCACAGTGGCTCCATCTGGTCATATAAACCACTCTCTCCAAGTTCTTGCCCTCTGGAAAAGTCATCTGTTCCTACTGTGAGAAAAGTGGCAGCCCACCTCACACAGCAGTAGTATGGTGCCTGGTGGAATGGTATCCACCATCAGGGTACCCTAATAAACACCCATAGTCCCAGCTCCCTGGAATCTGGCACTGGGTGACAGGGTGAGCTGTCAAATCCTGCCCAGCACTGCAAAACACATGCAGAGCCCTGTGGGACTGACAGTTCCTCAAGTCCTTTTTCAGTGGGTACCGAAGAATCATGAGTGTCTTTGAGAAAACAGCCTCTTTTTATTGTAATTATGTTCCTTCTACAGTATTACAGCATGCAAGTGTGGAAGCACAGAAGTTATAAAGCCAGAAAAATCAAGGGTGAAAGCTCTATCAGCAGGAGGAATACTACTTCTCTGCTTAGTCATGAAGACTGCCCCTAAGATCACTGAAGAAAGGGCATGATCAGGATCATCTAAGCCCAGGAACCTTCTCTGAACATGGACTGCAACTGGTACCTAAGCCATGATTCTCATCCAGCTGAGGGAGAGTGACAGTGGCAGAAGGAAGTGTAGTGACAAGGAAGGTTTGCTCTACTCTTTTCTGGTTCACACTAGACAAGGTTTTCTAGTCTTTTTTTGCAAAGCAGATTAAAAGATGTATACCAAACCAGAGAAGAGGTATTTGAAGAAATCCCAACTGTTCCTGGTGCCCTCTTTAAGTACTTTAACTGTTCTAGCAGTAATGGTAAAAAAAAACCCCAAAGAATTGCAGATTGTTTGCTTTTCACACTGCACTTCAGTAAAGATTATTCATTGTAAAGATTAATGCAAACCACACCAGACTATTAAGTTTTGAATTAGAAAAAAGGGTCATTATCTACAAAGGGCTTTGTAACAACTTCTTATGTGTCCTTTCTCACACACAGATTGAACTTCTACGTGCCTGTGTCTGTAAGCCTGGGGATACCCAGCAAAATCCCCACGGCTGGCTGCTCCACAGGCATGGGAATGCAGAACTCTGTACATTCTGATGGGGTAGTTAAAAAAAAACCCTAGGCAAACTGTGATTTTGGGTTTTGACATGCATTATATTATTCCTGTCTAAAACCGTTTTTTCCCAGTAATTACCCCCAAAATTATTACTTGGAGATTTTATTTCAAAATAATGAATCTGAGAAACACTTTGCTATTAGTTTTCTAAATAATTAGTTGTGGTAGAAATCCTGCTTATACTGGAAAATTTGGCCAATAAATTAAATAGAAGAAGCTGCCAAAATTATATTTACCTTTAAAAATAATTAATCACTCATCCACACTGAAAAAAAATGCTGGGAGCTTTAAAAATTTCTTCATAGCTTGTATCTTAAGTCTGCAATACCAGGTATATAGAGAAAAACAAACCAAACCCCCTGCACTCTGTCCCCTCCCAGCTTTCACTGCTGTTTATTAAAAGTGGGAATAAGCAAAACCCCAATGAATGCTCTTGCACTTAGATTTTATTGAAAGAAGATTTTATTTTATTTGGAAGACAAAATTGATTCAAAACACTAAAGACAAATCTACACAGAAATCTCTCCAGATCCAACCCAGAAATATGCATGAATTCATTTTTTCATTAGTTTTGGATAATCGAATTAAAATTGTGTTTCATGGTCTCTCACTCCCATCTTTGCTGGATATGGACCAAAATAAGTCGTCACTTGTAGTGAGAAGTCCAAATTTACCCTCTGGGCCATGCTCTTCGCTCCTTAGAAAACCCTAGTGACCTAAACTTTGTAAATTATCCGTTTTCATCTAAAAGTGTTCTTTGAACTCACATTTTGTATCAGTAATCTACGAGATTAGCATCAGACCGTGCAGGATGATAGTTTGAATGAGTTTTGCAGTCAAGCTGGGTAGTTTTCACAACTGGACATTACTGCCTATGAAAATGGCATTAGCAAACATTGCCATTGATGGCTGGCATCAAATCATCAGCCTCATTAAATCTCTTCTCTGCAGAAGTTAAGGAGGTCTCGAAAGCATAAATGCAAGCTAATTTTGAGCAAGAGGGAAAAAATCAGATGAAAATGCATAATTATATGAAGGAAATTATTTCAAAATTGTTGGTAATTTCTAAGGACTTTGCCAATTCCTTTTTTTTTCACTCTTTTCCTCTCCTATTTTAAGAGTAATCTAGAAATCTCAGAGAGAACTTTTAGAAATTTGTAGAAATCTCACTTTTCAACTTGAGTCTGGAGGAAGATGGGTTTTCATTTAATATTATTATGGCTTCTTTCTGTCTATGAAAAGTTACTGGCATTTAAAGTTCATCTGTGAATTGGTGTCTAGCAATGCATGAAGGGGGAAACTTGCCCTAAAGAAGTTTAACTGAAGTGTACAGAAAACATTTTAAGACTCTGAAATTAGTATTTCAGAAGTTATGTGTTTTGATATGAAAATGAGATGTAAATGACACAAAATATGACAATTTTTTTGTTTGCTCTGTAATAGCCATTCCAAATTTTTGAAAGTTTTGTGGCCAAATCAACTTATTCCAATTACATCAGAAGAGCACAACAGCGAGAGCTGTGCTTGCGAAATACATTCCTTTAAAATGTAGAATAAAACTGCCTGACCGAATTTCTCAGACTGAAGGGGAAAACAAGGAAAAGGAAGTTGTAAGGCAGCAATGGTATCTGCAGCAGCACTTAGCAAGGATGAACAAGTTGCAGTGGGAAAATAAAGGACCATGTCCTTTTCTAAAGAGAAACTAAATAAGAGTAATTTGCTTTGATGTTGATGGGAAATCACTGTATGTTTTGAAACACTGGGACCTAATAGGCTGCCATTCGACTGGAATCACAATGGTCTGAATGTCAGGAGAGAGGTGTATGGGCAGAAGAGTTCACAGGACAAAGCACAGACAGGGTTGCCCCCAGTGATGTAAAAAAGGAAACAGGACAGCTGCAGTTCAAACCAGTTACCCACTGGATTTCATGGCTATTGTTAATAACACTTTGTAAAGAATATTTATTTAGTGTTAATTAAAAAATTCAGCTCCAAGGGGAAAAAAAAGCAGATGTAAAATTAATGTCTCTATAGAGATTGAAGTGGTCCATTTGGAATTTCAAAGGCAGGAAATTCATGAAAACAATCATGCAGTGGAACTGTCAAGCATTCAGTAATATCAGTTACTTAAGGAAAAGGCTCAGTATCTCAGAGGCAGAGTCTGTCACTGATTGTTACACATATTTAATGGTAACTTATTCAAAAATTCATGTCCATGCATGCAACAGGACTACCCAGTATGTGAGCTGCTATTATTGAAAATGTTCCCTTTATTACCACAACATATTGGTAAGTGCCATAGCTAAGCACACACTGTAGTATGGAGTGTACACTACACACTCTAAAGAAAAACTCTTGCCAGGCTTAATATCTATGTGGGGTTTTTAACTTATGAAAGAACTACAAACAGGCAATAATGAGTAGACTATAACGCCAATTAGTTATTTTTATTAATAAACTATCAATTTGATCCATTGTGTCAACCATGAATTGTTGCTGATTGATCAGTGAGTCCTACAGCTCCTCCAATGACAGAAGCAAGGCAGGACTGAATTCTGCCACGAAGCCAAACAGCAGGGTAAAACTTTATGTTAGTTTTGCTTTCTCCTCTATAATTAGCTAAAATAACTCTATTGCTGTTGTTGCCATTCTTCTCTGACCAGCTAACCTTATTTTAGTATATTTCTCTTTCTATCTTGCCTGATTATGGATATCATTCTGCCCCTATTACACACAGGGATGGGCCAAGAAAAAAACATGATTTGCCCCATATGTTACCTGTGATGTATCTCAAACTACAGCATAATCCAGAATATATAAAAAGCCCTGCCAGATGCTAATGGGCAACTCTTCTCAGCACTTTGGAACCCCCACTACTTCCCTTCTTGAAGGAAGGAGGAGCATCTGTCAGAACTGAGTCCATATTTTTCTGATTTAGTGGAAGCAGAATATCATCCCTAAATGTCTTTGAGCAAACCCTTTATATTACCTGTACTCTTCTTTCCTCTGATCTACCACCACCATGGGGACAACATACCCTAGGTTTACCAGCATCACCTTCTACTACTTTGACCTAGGTTTGAGGACAAATGCATTGACATTTTTAGCAGGGCTGTCTACTTTGCAAGATTTAAAGAAGGGGTTTTAGATACAAGCACAGAAAGAAAAGATAAATGACTAATTTATAACTCAAATAAAATCCTCAGCCGTGCTTAAGCTCCTTCATAGCTGTTTCAGCTCCACTCTGCCAGAAGTTCTATCTTGCCTCTCCTTGCTGTCGGTCCTGGGACCTTGAATTCAGATACATTCCTACTTCCCCAGCTGCTCCCTTTCTTCTGGAGTCAAGTTTTCCTGCTAATTCAAGTGCCCCCTGACAATCTACCTAGCTCAGTTTTTCAGACTATTCAGCGGGATTTCTCCAGCCCCACTTTGCTCATATCCATCCAGGAACACATGATCCAAATGTGAATGCTGATGGGGCTGGTAAACTTGCATGTTTAAGACTACTCTCCTTAGTCAGCCCTGATGTCTGCCTCCACTCAGTGCAGATCACTCCTTTGGTCCACTAGAGATTACTAAAATATTCATATTAAATGTCTTACAATGCATGAATTTTGTCCAGTTTGTGATCTGGGTTCCTTGACAGCTTTCTGTGGAGACCACACAGTGCTTTCAAATAGCTGAGAAACACTCTAAGAAGTTAGGAAGAGAAATCCAGCTCTACAGGACCACACGGAAGATCCATTTAATTCAGAAGATGATTTGAGAGTAGTGAATATTTTGGAACAGAGTAAGAGACAAAGGAAAGCAGACAGAGATGTCTCCCTTGTATATTCTACTTGTTCCTGGCCCTGCACAATTTCAGACTTTCTGAGCCAACAGTCACATCAGCATCTTAATGTTTAATAGGCCTGGGAGGAGAGTTCTTCCATGAACTTGTCTCATGCTATGCCTGGAAATGGTAGAAAGGCAAGCTTTCCTCCAGTCATTTGCTTTTACTGGGGTTCCCATGACACAGGAGGCAGTGAAATGCATAAGATGTTTCATCACTTCAGAAGATAGGTACCTGGAAAACAGACATCTGACTCACCTTCGGTCTGGATGAGAGCTCAGTGCTGCTGTTAGATGGAAGAAAGATTTTCAAGGGTAAACCACAAGCCTGGAATTGAATTTTAACTGAATATATCTGCCAGGGTCTGATTACAAACCACTGCACATTCGAGGCAGCTTTCTCAGCTGCCAGAGGCCCAAGAAACAACACCCCAAAAATTCACCTAACAAGCAGATGCATAATTGCAGAGCACAAATAGTAGTAGCCAACCTCACCAACTCTTTCATCACACCAGAGCAGAGCTCAGCAGAGGGACCAGTCATTAGTTTCAGCCAACCTAACCTGTAAGGTTAAGGGTGCTGGGTTAAACAGTCCAGTGGTGGTGTAATGTACAGGGTTACCTACCAGAGTTGCTTCAAGCAGTGGGCAGCATGAGCTTGTAGTTCAAGATCCAGCTGATCCAGATACTGAAGGCAGTCCTGACTGGCCCAAACCTGGCACTCTGAAAAGTACAAGGCAGAATATGATGGCAGTGGTTTCCTCCAACTCTAACAAGGAGTGAGAATCTTTGCAGCTACACAGCAAGATTCAGGTTTGCAAACAAACACACAGCACTGACAATATATGAGACAGCCCTGAAGGGAAGAGAACATACAAATGCTCCCAAAGAAGTAAAGTCTATGTGAGAATCCATTCCAGGAAGAAGGATGATTTCCCTCTCTGGGGCTGCAAAAACATTTGTGGCCATACAGCAAGCCTGTAGATGAACTTAACAGGTCATGAAAAAGTACTGAAAATATATTCTATTTCTGATGAAATTTTTTTCCTAAAGCAAACCTTTCAGGAGCCATAGTGACACCTAGACACCCACAGATTTCTCAATCACCATGTGGGTACAAAGCCAGAGTTCCTGAAGAGCTTGGTCTCAGATTCTAACCAGATAGAAATGCAGGAGGAGTCTGAGGCACAAAGAACTCGTCTGGAGTCAAAAAGGCCAAAAATCATAGAGAAAAAAGCGACCCTGATTCTCCTGAATTCCAGGCTATTTCCCAATGTATGCAGTCCCAGGCTCTGCACAAAATTCAAGCCATATGAAGGACGAAGAATTATAAAACCTGAGACTAATGAAGATAAACCATGGACAATACTGCAAAGTGGATGTATGTGGCATAACTCAACTGAGCCAAGAAAATCACAGAGAATCCTTTCTATTAGCACAAATAGATTAAATTAATGTATATTTGTAGAAGTCTTCTCCAAGAGCAATTGCTTGATCCTGTGCTGCAATGCAAACCAAATGCAAAGGGAAATTTTGTGACAAAGGTCTATAGAAAACAATAAATATAAACACACACACACACATATATATGTGTATATATATATATGTATATGTGTATTTAAATGAGTACTCTAGAGACATCTCCTGGACATCACTCTTGAACTCTTCTTTCCAAGATAAGGAAGTTTTGAAGTCAAGACTTTTAAAAAACTATGCTGTGAAAAAAACCCAAAGAACTCACCCATAATATTTGACATTATGGGTAGTTGTAATTTTATTTTCAGTCCTTTTACACTCCTGCTAGATGGGTGCCTTGTCCTCCTAGCATTTATTCAACATCAAAATAGCTTAAAACATCATTTAGCTGCATATCAGCAATTGGGTTGAGTGTTCACCACATCTTTCTGCTTAGCTTTCAAATATTTGCAGCAGGAACCACTTGGTTGTACACATGGAAAATAAAATCCTAACACATTGTAGGAGACTGTACTATATGCTCAGCTGCTCAGCCAAAGCAAAGCAGTCTTTGTAGCACAACTCAAGGTTTGCCATTGCTGCTGCAATGGCAAAATAAACCATTTAAGATTATATTGGGGACACCAAATTTCTGTCCTAAGGAATAAAAGATGGTCACAGAACGGCTGAGCCAGCATTCCTCCAAGCCCTTCTTTGGATAGTGGCAATACAAGGATGGATCCCAAGTATAACTAATATAACTATTAATATATAATTATTTTCCAGTGATGGAAATTTTAAGGCTAATCCAAAAAAAAGCATAGAGAATCTGGTTTGGAACAAATTCCAGTACCGCATCATGCCCAAGATATGAATTATTACAGTGCCCTCATGGATATTTTTAATTCTCTTGTTATATAAAACATATACATTCAGGAAAAATGGGAGGAAGATCCTTATTTTATAGAGAGCTTGCTGATTCCCAAAAGACTGGAAGTGCATTTCAAGAGTAATTTGTCTTAATGCAAATCTAAGCCATGGCTATTTTTGATGCAGTGACTGAACTCATAACTTATAAAATGAAATAGAAACATTTGTCAGGAGTTGCAAACCAATTGTTGAAAGGCGTGCATTTGTCATGGGATGTTAAATATAAACTTACACAAGTGTAGAAGGCTTTCCTGTGATGAGCCCTTTACAGAAATAGTTAATTAATGTTCAATTCAATTAGTTCATGGTAATTAGCAAAGCTGATTGTAGTAAAGTGTCTTTAGCAGCCAATATTTTTCAGCTGGAGACTGCAACAAAACTCAAAAACCCAGTTATGAATATGGGAGTGACTTAAAGTTTATTAATAATACAACAAACAAACCTGATTTCCAACTCCTCAAGGAATCCTTGTAATTTTCTGATTGCAGTTCAAAATGAGATGGAGCACAGTGATTAATCCGTGAGCTACAGAATAACTACTATACATATAACAGATGTCTGCTGTGACAAGGGGCACATTACCTTCATGTTTATATTAAGAAAGAAGAGGCATTCAACTGTTTTATATGGGAGAGTTGTGGGAAAGATCTCAGAAAGCCCCTATGAGAAGGTGGGGAATTATAAATATTTGCAAGTGTTTATTCAGGTGCCACTACAGTACACTGGTGAAACACAACCTGAATGCAAAGGGGAGTGAGGAGAAAACATCTGATCTAAATGTTACTTGATTCGTTTCACCAGTACAGATATTGACTCAGTTCATCTCACTTGGTCAACACCAGCCTGAGCCAAAACTTTCATGTTCATTAACATCAGCTACACAGGCAACAGGACATTTTTCAAAGTAAAATCTTGCTGGAGAAATAATACTACTAAAAGTAATTACTTCTGAATAATTAGAAACACAGGAAGCAGCTCATCTTCATAAAGGTGGGTGGGTCCCAAGCTATTTGGAGACATGGCCCCAGATACCCTCCTGCTTTCCTTGTGCTAGGATTTAGTATTGAAAGATGCTGATGCCTTTGCTCCTCTTCAACCACCACCCCAACCAGCTTGATACACAAAGCCGGGTTCTTCAAGGAATGTGAAAAGTCCATCTACGTTTGCATGAGCTGGTACAAGGATTTAGTGACTTTGGTTGGAGTCCTCTTCCACTTCTGATGGGAGAATATAAGTATTTGGGCCCTACTGGAAAAAAAAAAAAACAAAACAAAACAGCAATTCAGACAATAGACATAAAGGGTAGGATTCAGCTAAAGTGACCTGTCATAAAGTCATATGTATGTGACCCCATGTCAACTTGGGGCTTCAGGTCCCACCATGTTCAAATTGCCTTATCTGAAAATGCTAGAAGTGATCTCCTGGACAGCTCTCTCATTTCTGCTGAGCTCACTTTGCCCACATGGTGACACCTACATATAGACATCTAAATTTAAAAACTGAACATACCTGAATTTTGTCTTTATGAAAGAGAGACTGTGAAAACTAGGACACAGGGGGCCTGTTTGTTGAGATGGGCCTTCCCTTCTCACCTGTACCTCTGAGCATCCAGAGAGACTGAAGTTTTGGAGGTCCTGACAGCAATTACAGCATAGGGAACCCATAATCATTCTCCTCTTTGAAAACTGACCCATCCTATAAAAAATGGAGGAGTCACAACTGGCTGCTTCTCTCCCCTGTTTAACCACTTTGAGCAGTCCAAATAACACACACTTCATTCCAAAATCTTGCTGTTTAAGTTTGCCCCCCTAATAGGAAATAGCTCCAGTGCCCATCAAATTCCTTTCCTCCCAACCGTTGCCTTCAGGGAGAGGGTCTGGGAAGGGAATTGTTTCAGAGCACAACCAGCTCCATTTGCCCCCATGGACAGTGGCAGGAAATGATCCCAATTAATTCAGCTTTAGGAACGCTGCCATCTGTACTGACAAAGGAAAATCATTAGACCATTGTCAGTTGATGGTTCCTTTGCCCAGTGCTCTATGTGGCTGATAAGAATTGCTGTGCTAAATGATGATAAACAAGGGGGGCGGGAGGGGGAATAAATTAAGCTCCAATCCAATACACCCCAAAGCTTCCCAAAAGGATCCCAAGGATATAAGTTCAGTAGCTGGGTATGCACAGTGTTTATTAACTCTGCTTTTCTTATCGTCAATTTCTGATTTCATTTTAAACATCTCCTGGAGGAACTCAAATGAAAAAAAATCAATTTATGTTCCAATGCCAGAAAAAACTGGAATAGATAATATCCAACCAAGGGAAAAAAAGTAAATCCAATCTGCACCTTAGTTGAGCAGAGTAACTCATTGACTGGCTAGGCAAGCATGCTGTATGTTTGGGGAACAAAAGATGTGAAATTCCAACTGACTTCAAAAGCAACAGAATCAGGTCTTTCTGAAAGCAACCTATAAAATATATATTCACTAAAACCCACAGGCGTAAGCGTAACTGTATTTATTTCACAGAGGTTATTGGTATAAAACTGCAGTATCACCAGGCAGCAAAGCAACATTTGGTTCAGTCTCCAATGAAAAAACTGAGAAATGCTGTACATGTAAGATTTGTTGTACCTCATGCCTGCCAGTTCTCTCCATGCTTCTAAAATACCAATTTCAAACAAGACCTGGCAATCTTATGTATATGTAAACAGTCCCAAATTACATGCAGTGCAAAATGTGCCAGAATCAGAAAGCAAAGTATTACTAAAAATGGCTTTTTCCTACAAACCAGAAACTGGTTTGTAGGAACTATAAACTCTGAATCCAATCTTATCTCTAATAAGAAACAATTGGCCCTACACTGTCTCACTGGCACCAATTAAAATTGTCTTTGTTAGAGATGATAATCACAGGAGGCAGGAAAAGGGACACAACACTTTGTTTGACCTTGGAACATCCCATACGCATCAGAAGTCAGAACACGAAGCAAAATGAGAAAATAAATCTTGTACAGGAGATGCAAAATAATATAAAAGCATATTCCTTTGGAGAGGAAAGAAGCACCTCAGGCCAACAAACATGAGCAAACAGCCAATGGGAAAGTGAGCCATGGCACTGCAGAAGATGCAGGAGCCCTGATAGATGGTTCAAGTACCTGGGGATTGTATAGGATTTCAGGACTGCCCGGGGTTTGTTTTCTACTGGATTCCATAAGAAATGTTTAACAGAATGACTTGCAGCAAAAAACAAGATGGTATTTGCTAAAAGAACCATAGTTAAAATATCAAGACAGTTGGAGGAATGCAATAATCCCCCTTACTCCCTGATCTACCTCTTCTGCCTGAGAGTATGGAGAGGTAGCAGAAGGAGAAGAAGACTTCCAGCTTGCATAACAGGATATAAACACTCCTGTGGGCTCCTGCTGTAGTACTGTACTTTTCTACTATCATCTTTACTGAGGCTGCAAACACAAAGGTCTACACCTACTTTTCAAAATCCAAACCAAACACAGCAGATGAGGAAAAGAAAAACTAAAAATAAACTTAAGATCAATGATTTTCAAATAAGAAACTTCTTGGGGAAAAAACCCCAGGTTCTTCTACAGAATTATCATCCTGAAAAACTTCAGCTCTAACTCCTTTTATTTTTTTACTATTTTTTTTTTTATAGGAAGAACATGGCAGCAGTCTGGAAAATAGTGAAAGAAGGAAGCAAATCTAGATGCCATTTTGCAGCTGCAGGTGTCTGGATCCAGCATTTATACTGAAGATAAAGGGTATAAAGAGCATTCAGTTCAGAACAATATCCTCTTCTGCTTGGGGGGAAGAAGCTACAGATGCTGCAAACCAGCTGTAAGGACAAATCTGACAGAGGACGTTCCCGTGTCATTGGAGAAAGGTCTCTAATCATCTACAAAGCAAAGCTGTGGAGCAGCCTTTCAAAAAGAGTAATGGGACTAGAACTTGAGTCTATAAAGACAAATTTCTCAGGTGTAGGTATCATATGGCTGTCCAAGTGAGAAGTGGGCTGAACAAGGTGATCAAGGTCCTTTCCTATCCATATCTGTATGTCTGCACATAATGAACACAATAAAGATGGCAACTGTGACACGAAGACCACACATCACCATTTCACAGATTTTCTTCTGCTGAGATAACCTGCTCACTTTCATCTAGATAAGTAAAGTAGATCCAAAATAAAATAGGGTAGCTCCTACAAACCAACAGCAAAAGAATGATAGAGAGTTGAAACTTCAAAATTTTGATCAAAAATATTTACATGGTAAGCAAAGTTTAATTTTCATCCATGTCCCTAGTTTCCAGAATGCCAAAATTCATTAAGTCCCAAGGACAAAATTTGTCTTCAAAAGTGCTTGCCAAGCAACAAATACAACTCCATGAGCAGTACATTCTGGGTATCCAGCATGGTAACTTTGAGCCAGAAGCTGAAGTCTGAATTTTGGTGTTCAGCTTGGTCCCTCAAACACCCTCACTGTGTGAGAAAGGCACTCCAACTCTACTGCCTTTACCAGTATAGCCACGTCTGCCCTGCCCAAAGGCACATTCCTCCCCCTGACAAATGGAAGGGAGAGGAGGGACAGTGGCAATATTTGGATTAAATTGATTAATCTGGGAGTGATCCAGTTCTAATCAACACTTAAAAGAAAACCCCACGTTCCCTCCCACTGCCAAAATTAGGCCTTAGTCTCCCAGATCATCTAGCACTAATGAACTGAGATGCATTTTATGTAGCTAATTCTCATATGGTCTGACAAAAATGGGAAAAAACAACTGCTGTCTTCCAACATATTAAAAAGATCCAAACCAGTTCAATCCAAATCATCACATTTGAAAATATGTTCACCACATTTGCAAAAATTTAAGACCACCTTTTATTTAATTATTTCCAGGAAGTAATGGAATATTTCTATTAAAAGTTAAATCCCAGGACCACTGTTAGCAGATTGCACAATGTAGGAGATCCTGGTTTAATGCAGCTTTCAGGAGTTGGATTTTACACCATGCTTCAAGATCTAGTTCAAAACAAATGTCTGGTTATTAGTTGAACCCATTGTTATAAAAGTGAGCAATTCTGTAGCAACAGAATATCTGAACAGCTGAAAGAAATATAGAATCATGAATCCTAAGCAAATAAAAACCTTTCATAAAGGAAACATTCCAAAATATATTTCCAAACAATGGTTGACTGCAACCAAGTAATTCACACCCTGTTGTGAAACAAACAGTAATAATTTCTAGCAGACACTGGGGCTCAGAAGCAAACAATGATTCCCTTTATTTCCTCCTTCTCTTCCAAGCTGGTTTACCAAGAAAGTGTGATTAAAAGTAGCATATATTAAATAAAAGAACTGAACTCACTTCCAGCTCTAAGAGAGTAGATTAGTAAATTCATTTTTTCCTCAAGTGCTATTTCTAACAGAATGCTCTTTTAAAAAATCAATCAAGCTTCAAAGTCAGCTTAACACTTCAAAAAATCACCTTCTATTTAAAGTATTTTTGGCATGAGGTTTGGCTATTGTTTTCAGTGCTCCTTCCAAAGGCTGGTTTGCTGTAACGGAGTGGCTACAGTCTCAGGCCCCACATAGGTGACAGTAGCTGTATGCACTAATTTTGCAGTTACTCGAACTTGCATGGGGACAATGTGGACCTATGCTCTGTGCTGAAATCACACACCATTTAGGTTTGAATTTACTTTGCACTTCAATACAATTAATATTTTCTATTGAAACTATAGAGCAAATGTCAGCCTTAGTCAGACAATACTTTGAGTTATTTGAATGTTGACAGTGCAGGGCTTTTGCTAAAGCTGTGTGAGTGACAGTTTCTGGCACTCTTTTAGACATGTGGGTAGGAGCATCAGCAATTAAATGTCAAGCACCGAAGGGCTGCCAAGGCCCCACAGGCTTCCTCCTGGCCCTCCAGGTTTGGGCAGGTGGGACATCCTTCTCCCCAGGACCTCTCCATTGTAAGACAGATATCCACGTGTCTGTTTTCTCTCTGACCCAGCCAATGTCAAAGGGAGCTGTCTCATGGGCAAACCTCAAGCACGTCAGAAGTTTTTGAGGTCTGTTTAATCCCTGAAAATTTGGGTCAGTTTGAGAAATGTATCCCCATCTGGAATAAAGACCAGTCTGCTGTGGGGCCTAAAGCCTTAACAAAAGAAGAATCTCCAGAGATTTTAAGTGGTCTTAGTGTCAGAGAAGAATTAAAGTGCAAATGTTGAGAGGAAGTGGGGGGTTTCTTGTTTAATCATTAACATTTTGTAGTTGATCTTTTACTTTGTTGCAAACCCTGAGGCTGTTGGTTTTTTACCAAACCCATTCACCTGTGGCAGAGCTATGAACTTTGGCATTTCAGAGGTTTGGCTGCCATGCAGAGATTGCATGTATTTTTTGTACTACTTACACTGTTATCATCAGTGTACACATCCTACTAGAAGAAAAACCACCCTGAAGCAGTTAGCTAATGCTGAATTTCTCTGTTCTAAGAACAAAAGATTTTGCTGAAGCCTGATGAGACTGACTCAATTTTACAGAAATCTCAAGAATCTGCTACTGCCCAGTAATAAAACCTTAACAGAAATCCAATAATAAAAGCACTTTAACAACAAAGTTATGTGTAAATGATTTTGCATTGCCAGCGGTTCTAAAATGCCATTTTAAAACATTTCCTTCTAGAACGTTCTCTGAAAACTTTTTCCCAAGTTAAAAATTACAGAGTTTTTAAAAGTAGAAATTTGAAAATTTTTATTGATGCAAATGGTCTGTAGCATGCTACGTTCCAGATAGATTATTTTAAGTTTCTGTATGACCATGTTTGTGGTCTTTTTCCCTCCCTCTTGCATTCTATAAATAAAAACAATTCAACTGTAATGCAGACCGTCCTTATATAAGGTGTACGGAGCAAAGACAGACTTTCTTTCTTTCTTTCTTTCTTTCTTTCATCTATCTATCTATCTATCTATCTATCTATCTATCTATCTATCATTTCCATGGTCCTTAGAGCAAAACCTCGATTGGACACTGTAGCATATAAAGTAAGGATGCTGCAGAAAGTGAGAGATGACCAATGTGTTGCTTCTGTTGCATCATTCTAAGCATTACTTAAATTCAGAGGTTGAGGTTGTTTAGGCAATTGGTGACTGACAGAATCAGCCCCAGGAGTTTGTATCGGTTTCTCTCAGGAAGGTGGCAATAGAACTGACAGGATGCTAGAAAAATATGCCTCTTATTTTTTTGTCTTGTTTGGGAAAAGGGAACATCTGCCTGTTAGTGGTTTTGATTAGCATAACATGACTTCTCTACTGTGAGAGGCAATACTGACCTTCAAGACAGAGGGAATAGTGAGTCAAAGAGAAAGAGAGTGAGTCTATTTTCCCTGTAGATTTTTAGGCTATGTAGCATTAGGGAACAGATCTTTGGCTTTTCTACAAGTTCCCTGAAAGTCACTACCACGGGACTTTCCTCTCTTCACCTCTTTGAGCAGGAAAACTGGAAACAATTAAAGATTTTAGAGAACAGCCATTCTGTCTCTTACCTCTGTGCATAACTCCCAGATGTTTCAATGCGAGTTCAGCTTCCCTGCAGGAGGGAAGAAGCAGCACCTTATGCCTCCGAAGTGGACCTTGTTCTCCATGCTCTAAATCCTTCAGATATCCAAAGTGGATAACTGAATGAACACAAAGACAAGCTGATTAGGAAAATGATTATGGACCTGAACAGGTGTGCCAGAACAATGAGGCATCTGTACTCTGACTGGACCCTATTTAAGGAAGCAGAAATAAAAGTTTTAGAGATTTCAAGACGGTAGGTGACAAATGGCATTGCATACAAAATTTGCACACCATATGGAAAAAACCTCTTCAAGTCTTATTTAGGTCTTTTTCCTATCACCTCTCTCCTTCTAAACCCCCAGCATGGAGATTAGGCTCACACAGACCACTTACATCCTTTTGCCATCCAAAAGTTCAGCTGTATTGAGTGTTCAAGAATATGATTTGGGGAGGAAGGATTTACCACAATGACCATTTGCATATGGTCTACAGGAAAAAGAAAAATTCAATGGATTCACATTTAGTGAATGAAATACTGAAGCTCCCTCTCTGTGGATGCCAAAGGTAATTTTGGCTTCTTCCACTCCATGTGTGTATAAAGAAATATAAAACCACACAGGGTTACAACGCAGAAGCTATGCTATATTTGCTTAACAAATGAAATATAGATACTTAAATGAAAATTAAACAGTCGAGACTATGTTATTGTAGTAGAGCCAAACGAGTCTAAAAATCCATAGAATAAATAATCTATATAATCCTCTGGTTAAAGTAATTCAACAGAGTAACTCATATCAACTCCAAGAATTTGCTTATGCCTGTCTGCTTGACTAGGTCTCTGTCTTTAATTTAAGCTGCAAATAGGATATGCAGTTATCTTCTGAAGGGCTTTGCAATTGCTTTTCTCTAAATTAATTGTAAGATTCAGCTGGTTCTTAATCTGGATGGGACGAGATATGCCATACAAAGAGCCTTGTTTGCAATTTCATTTCAGATTTTTGTAATCAATTTCCTAATGGGATTATATTCAGGGTTCATTCACTTAGCACTGAGCCTTAAGTTTTCCTTGGCCCTATGCTTTACAGCAACACTCCTATTCTACTGTGGCATAAAGTTGTTTACCCCTTATGTATTATTATCAGCACTGAGCATAAAAGACATAATGCTGATCATGTCCTTAAAATAATAAAAGATGGAAGAAAAGTCAGATATCGTCTCCAAGCCAAGTGTACAGCATGAAGGAGACATGCTCTGACTACTTAGAAAATATTTCATTCAAAACCCTCAGAAGCCTAAAGTGTTAGCAGTCAAAGAAAGGGGAAAAATGGGAATGAGTGGGGTCACACTCCTCTGAAATGATTTCATTGCTGATTTCCATAAGAACCAGAGACACCTCTTTGAAAATCCTCATGGACACAGATTGTAACTACTCCCTCAGCCTGTGACAATCTCCTGAGGGTTGCTACAAAAAGTCCTCAGGCAGAAACCAAGCCAAGTTGTTTATTTTTGTTTCCTCTTTTTACAGCTTCTGTCCAAGTATTTTGACCCCAAAATTTTAAGGCATAGAAGACAATAGCACTGAGTGTCAGTCAGTCTCTTTAGCAGTTACACCAGGTGAAAGGATATTAGCTACAAAGACTTTGAGCACCATGTAAGCCAGCACAGGGCTTTGCCATAGAACAGAAGCATAGAGTGATAGAATAGTTTTGTTTGGAGGGGACCTTTAAAGGTCATCTAATCCTGCCCCCCTGCCATGAGCAGGGACACCTTCCACTAGAGCAGGTTGCTCAAAGCCTCATTCAGCCTGTCTTTGAACACTCACAGGGATGGGGCATCCACAGCTTCTCTGAGCAACCTGTTCCACTGCCTTCATTATAAACGAATTCTTCCTTATATCTAGTCTAAATCTACTCTCTTTAAACCATTCTGCCCTTGTCTGACCTCTACATGCCCTTGTCACAAGTCCACATCCAGCTTCTCATAGGTCCTCTTCAGGTACTGGAAGGTGCTATAGGGTCATCCCAGCGACTTCTGCAGGCAGAACAGTCTCAACTCACAGCCTGTCCTCACAGGAGAGGTGCTCCAGCTCTCTTACCATCTTCATAGCCCACATCTGGACTTGGTCCAACTGGTCCTCATCCTTCTTATGTCAGGGCCCCAGAGCTGGACAAAGTACTCCAGGTGTATTCTCACCAGAGAGTCCTGTTCCTTCATCTTGATAAAGAACCACAAGGTCTATACGGAGAGATGGGGACATGCATTTTTGTTTTATACAGCTAAAGAATTCCTCTACCGATAAATAGTCCAGCAGTCAGGAAATATGAAAGGTCTGGGAGTACCAACAAAACCAATTTTATTAGAGCCATAATAAACAGGAACTTGCACCAGTATTCCCACTGCAGAGCATGATTTTATTTTTTTTTTCCTTGAAATCAATTATTGGAGCACAGATTGCTTCAAAGGGAAAAAAAAACCCTGACAGAGCATCTCAAAACCTTTGTTTTCTATTTATTATTATTATTATGCAAAACAATAAAAACTTCTTTTATTGTTACCTTTAAAACTCCTACTTAATGTGATTTTTGTCAGTTTAAAAGCTGCATAAACCTAATCTTGCACAAGGCAAGAAAACAGACAGTACCTCATGAAATTGGTTTAGAGGTATATGGTAGAGTTTGTCTTCTATTGTGGACACCTTCCATTTCATCAAAGCACCAAAAAAGGTTTCCCTTTCTTTTCCTACCCTTATAAACCTCCATGATGTCAGTCCTCATAAAAGGAAAATTTATGCAGTGGTCAAGCACACCTTCAGGGTGTCTTTTCTCTCAGAATCTCAGCTGTGTCCAAGGACCTAAAGTAAATTAATCAATCCTTCACTAAATGCATGTGTTTCTGAAGTTCAAAGTGTTTTCCCAGTTCATTGAACAAATCCTTATTTGCTAGGACATTTCCAGTCACTTAACTTTAGAAATCCAGTCAATTACTAAAGAGAGGAAAGTTGGATTATTCCTGTGCTTATCTTCCAGAAAAGCAAACTCTTGCAGACTATACTTAACAACCTAAGAGGGGAAAAAATAAACAGGAAGGTTTGAAATCTTTGTGGAAGAAATGATCTAATCCTGATTGTGAGAGTATTCTGACAGTATAATAAGAGAAAATAATGCATCCCTTTAAAGTCATTATATACATTTTGTATTGTACCGATATACTCACTGGAAAGCATAACTAAATCATAAAAAAATATGTTATGGGAAATGCAGTGTAAAATATACATAAGCTGGTTAAGGGTCATGTGTCTCAGAGAGTGCTCAGTCTAGCTAGCTGTGTCTTCAGCACAAACTGAGGAAAAAGGAAAAAAAAGGCTTTCCTGAGCCAGAAACCCACAGTGGAAGGTGATCAGAAGAGGAGAAGCATTAAACCTCCTGGCTGACAGACACTGTTCACCATTGCCCTGAGCTAACACAAGGTCCCTGGGCAGGCAAGGACAATGGGCTCTAGGGCAGTCTCCACTCCTTTCACTTAGCTAGAGACCTGAAACTGATTTTTCCAGGTGCAAGGCAGCAGTTTTTTTCTGATGATTGAGAGTATGTGCATGTGTGCAGGCAGCTCACCCTTGGAGCTTTGCCCTTGTGGTGAGAAGAGGGTTGAGTGGTGCATGCACTACACTGCATGGAGGTAAGGAACGAGCAGATGTTCACGCTGACTACCAAGGCAAAGCTCCCAGTCTTAAAAGACATATTTTGAGATTTTAAACATCCATTTGTTGCAGATAGAGTCTGAGGTGGTCATTTAAATTGAACTTTCATCCTTGACAATACAAAGGTTGTTAAGTAGGGCTTTCAGAAATGTGCACACACCTGTCTCCAAGGGCTTTAAACCTGGCACTGTAATATTTAAATCACTTGAAAAAGTTACAGGATAAGATAAAATCTCCTCAGGTTAAAGAACTGATGCTTTGGTTATTCCCTCATTCCCACCCCAACCTTTACTTACCTACAGACATATACTATAAACTACAATTGTATTAATGATATTTGGAAATTTTCCCTTGCAAATACCAGTTGTTTCCTCCTCTTGATAGACTATATTGTTTTCTGCTAAAGTTTCATTGAATAAAGCATCTGTTTTCAAGGACCACTAACAATTTTAATATGATTTCCTTATACCTGCAGGTGCTCTCATCTGCATTCACACTAGTGCTCACAGCCAACTCTGAAGGCAGACAAATTCACTGCAAGGAGGACTGAACCTATTCAGTGTCTTGTATGTTTTCAGTAAATACAGATTTCTTAACCATCACTCTGCTGCTTGTGATGGCCAGATTTTAATGTTAGAATAGAAAAACAGGTTAAAGACACACCTGGAAGAAAGTCTCGGTTTTCAGCACAAATTTACATGGCCAGCTTTGCAAATAATAGCCTGGTGTTTCATGTGGTCTTGTTCCAAAAATACTAGAGGGATTTCAGTTGTTTCCACTCCAAAGGAGCAAAACATTTCATTGCCCTCTGAGATTTCTTACATATTACATGCAAATGTTCAGACATCAAAATGAGTGCAGTAAGCCAAGCATACAAAGTGAATGATGTATATATTGTGTGCAGTAAGGAACCATGAGAACTAAGAAGAGGAATACAAGCTCTTACTCCACCTAGGGTCATGCTTTTCTGCTTTCTTGAGTTCTTTCAGATTATTTAGCAAGGAACCAATTCAGAATTCACTGGATGGCTATGCCTCTAGGACCAAGAACTCACCATGGTCCAAAACATCTGAGATAAGGAAAAGAAAGAGAGAGAAGATATTTTTTCCTTACTTGCAAGAAATTACTTCTTGTGCAAGCCATAACCAGCATCTCTGTCCTCCTGAAGACACATGGGTAACCCTGGCACTGCAGCCTGAAGGACTACACTATTGCTTTTATCCCTCTTGCATCTGAACAAGCACTTTGCTGCTAGGCAGCATCATGTGCCCTGGAATGGTTATTTCCAGTTCAAGAGCTGTCCTTTAGGCCAAAATAAAAAGCTATCACTGAAAATTTTGATTTTGTTTTCTTGGAAGTAATCCCACATATCATTCCAAATCAAGCAAACACTTGTCAGGACCTAAACCAAAAATTTCAGTCAGTACTGCTGTGTCCCCAAATACACACTCCTTCAGTCAAACGGTCAGGACTTTTACCTGAGGCCTGGAAAATTTAGGTTGAATCTCAGTCTCTGTGTAAGGTTATTTATTTTTTATTATATGCCTTCTACATGCCTTGTTCTTCAAGTGATAAGGGCACAGTTCCCTCACTCTCTTGTTCACACTACAGAGCTTTGTGGAAAATACTGGGCTACTGCCTGGAGGAAGAATTGGATTATGTCTCACACTCCCAGCATGTCTCACCTCTCAGGGCATGTCCTGTTGTATACTTTTTTTCCAATATCTGCACATTAATAATGGATGGCATAGCACTACCAGGTCACCCTGAGGAAGATTTGCCTACAAATACCCTTTAGCCTTGCATTTCATAACCTGTCCTCAAAGAAACTGGGATGGGAGGAGGAGGGGAAGGAGTTGAAACTCCTGCGAAGGAAGAGAAAGTTGTCAAAACTTTATCCCCTTCTATTCATCTAGCACAAAACAACAGAATGCACGCTACCCAGCAAGTTCAGACACATAGCTTTAGGATGCCAAATCTTCATTTTTCCTTGAAGGAAATAATCCCTCTCCCCAGCTCTGTTTCCAAGGGGATTAAAAAGAATCTGTCAGCCCATCCCTCCAGGCTTGCCTATACAAAAGCAGCACTCCATAAGAGCATTTATCTCTTGAGTCAGAACACTTTTTCCATCTAGTAAATAAAAAAATTTTTGGTCCTAATAAAGAACAATTCATATTTAATATCTTTAACAAGAACTTTTTATACAGTTCCAGAAAATAAACCTGCAACTAATATCCTGAGTCTGAGAGTGTTACTGATCTTGCCAAGTCAATCTAGTACATTGCTTTAGAGAGTAAGAAAGATAATATAGAGCCTCTGGGTGGGATTTCTTAAAATGGGCTCAGAGGAGAGCAGTTCTAGAGGCAAATGAATAGCAGGGAAATGAGCCCTTCTCCTCTCTGGTCCCTGAGCAGAAAAAATATTCATATTCCATTCCTGTCCCTCACAGCAGTGACACATCTATGTACTGTAGATCCTGACTCAGATAAAACCCTTACCTTCCAACTCACCATCCTGAGCACAGGATGGCCCCAAAAGCCAACTCCACGCTGAGCAGTGTGAAAGCTTCTGGGGAGTTCATGGCTGAGAAATGTAGAGGCATAGAAAGCATGAGGTATACAACTGGACAGAACAGAAAAACAAAGATATACACAACACAGAGAAAACAATGATTATTACATGAACAATTTTGTGAGAAGAACAGATGGATGGAAACACTAAACAAAGGCTGCAGCAACTGTACAACGGGATGAGTTGTAGGGAGGGAGGCCATTTCCTATAACACCAGTCCCAAGAGGAGGGGGTTGACACAAAATTAGTAGAGCAAAGGATTTAACCTCTTGCCCAGCAGCTTTCTGTGCAACTCAGTACTGAAATAAGTGATCTTCTGGAAAGACTGGACTTCACCAACAAAGCATTTGTTACCATTCCTGTGCCTGGCTACATCAGTGAGGGGTTCTGGGACTCTGTGTCATGAACACATGTGCCACCATCAGTCGGGGCCACAAAAAGTCACTGGATTATCCTTTAGCCAAGACAGATTAAGCCAGAAAACACAATACAGAAGGCCTTCAGTTGCTGAAGGATCTTAAGCACTGATACCGAATTTCTGGGTGGGAGTCCCAGAGACTTTGTGGAAAGAAAAAATTTGTGGGATGAAAGAGGGCAATCAAGGACTCCTTTGATAGGGATAGGCTGTGAAAAAAATTAAAATGGTGATTTGTCCTAGTAGACTAAGCATAGGTATCCCTGAGGCACAAAATGGTGTGCAATACAAAAATCTCCAAACTGCTGTAGCTGGCTGTTGAACCAGTAGTGGTATCGTTATGCCACAGTAGATACACAGTAGATTTTAATCAACTGATTAAAAAAGCAAATCTTAGGACTTTGTGCCTGACAGTATAGCAGTATACCAGTACACCAGCTGGATTTGATCTAGTATTTCCACATAGAGATGTGCTCTGTCCTGTAGATCTACAAGAGTGAGTTTTTTTCCCAGTTCTCCATTTCATAATCTGGGTACACCCCAAGTATCCCTAATGATGTCTCCTGGAAGCATCTCCTCTTTCATGAGCCCTAGAAACCCACCAATAAAAAATAGCTTCTTAGGGACAACTACTAATAAAGTGCTATGTTGAAAAAGTCTGAATTAAAGAAGACCTTAAGAAAGAGGAGCAACAGCTGAGCAAGGAGATTTCTCTTGTGTTCTCAGTGTCCCATGACCACAGTGTGATGATCACCCCAGATAGTGCTTGGGGTTCTAGATGGTCACAAGGCACAGGTAACTACTGCAGACAAGAAAAAAAAGAGTATG
>NW_008238464.1:13429350-13436266 GCF_000691975.1 Corvus brachyrhynchos
TGAGGATTGGTATTCAGCAAGTACAAAGAGAATGAAGAGTGGTCATTTTTAGTTACACAGTCGCAAAGACCTGAACAAGCAGTGATGGCTCATAGAATTGCTGAGGCTTGTACCTACCTTCATTTTTGCAGTGATTCTTCTATGCAGTAGCAGGACCCCTTCAGGAGGTGGCATTTCCCCAGCCTCAACACAGTGCAGCCAGGGGTTGAATACACAGCTGTGATTCCCCTTTGTTCCCTGGCACTGCACAAATACCAACACTTCCACAGACCAGGATTCTTCTCATAGATGCACAGCAACAGGATGAAAATGGCCACAAAGCTGCAGCAAGGAAAATCCTGACAAAATACAAGGCAAAACCTTTTCCATCATGACATTACAGCCTCAACACAGTGCAGCCAGGGGTTGAATACACAGCTGTGATTCCCCTTTGTTCCCTGGCACTGCACAAATACCAACACTTCCACAGACCAGGATTCTTCTCATAGATGCACAGCAACAGGATGAAAATGGCCACAAAGCTGCAGCAAGGAAAATCCTGACAAAATACAAGGCAAAACCTTTTCCATCATGACAGTTAATGGAACAGGTTGCCCAGAGAAGTTTAGACATGCCTATCTAAAAACTTGATGAGATTCAGAGCAAGCTGCTCTGGGAAGCTGGGCCTGCTTTGGGCAGGGGCTTGGACCCGATGATCTTGGAGGTCCTTCTCACTGAACTGTGCTGTGAGAGTGCTCTCTGCTCTCCCCTTAGTCCTCACCAAGCTCAGCTGATCCTGGCTGGAACAGGACAGTGCATTTCTCACCCAGCTCCACACTGTCCTTTCATACTGCCAATAACAATTTAGGACTTAGCTCCCAGTCAGCCTGTGAGCTGCAGCTTAGGCTGCATCTCAGGCACCATCCATGAAGGACCAAGGCCCCACTCCCCCTCAAAGTGAGGGACCTGAAGCTATGACTTGTCCCACGAGGTCAAGTTGTATTCCTTGTCCATTCAACTCTCCCTTTCCATCGCAGCAAAACCAGCGAGGTCTCACTGTGTCTGTCACATCACCATCACAGTCTCACAGTAACTGTGTGTGGACAGATCCCAGCCACTCTGGGTGGAGACTTCCACATGTGCAAGGCAACTGATGACCTGCAAGTAGATGTCCTAAAACTCCTGCTTGCACAGCTTCTTGCCTCCAAGGCAAAGCGAAGCAACAGAGGCCATGCTTTGCCTAGCCAGACTTCAGGTGTTATCAAAGAACTGTTTAGATCTGTTCATACCTCCATATGCTCAGAAGACCTAGGACCACCCCTTGAAAATGCCAGGATTTGAGCAGCTTACTGGCAATCTCTTTTCCTTCCTTTACACCTGATAAAATCTAGCTGTGGTTAATATTCACATGTTCTGCTGCATTCTCTCTTAGCAAAAGCCCGCTCAAAAGCCCTTCAAGGCTTTATTCCTTTTGATGGGGTTTTTCTGGCCAATACAAAACCTGGATGAGATTACAGCCTGACTGAAAGCCATAGCTCATCATCCTCTTTAAAATCCTAGGGCTTCCTGACATGGTAATCAGCTGCTTTGGAATACTCATCCTGATGTTTTACATTGCAAAACATGCAGGGTAATACCCTCCTTGGCTAAGACAGAAGGTGATGGGATCAGCAAGGTTGAAGCTGAACCTCCTGCTCTACCATATGTGCTGCCATATGTGGTCTTGTCTTCCATGATGCTGGAGGCCTCAGGAACCACTAACAAAGCAACCCAATCTTCTTTTCCAGACAGAGCTTCCAAAAGGAGAGATTTGGGGAACTGTGTGGATGCTTCCATCATCCCAGTGCTCAGGATATGATGGCCTTCCCAGACCTTGAGAGAACAAGTTGCCAGCGTGCAATTCAGCTATCCCAAGTGATGCCTAAGACACCACAGCCCAATTAGGAATAGCAGCATGGCTGGGATGCTACCAAAGATGGGATCTTTGCTTATAAGGTTTGTATTGAGAGAAAAAGAAGGTGAAACCCAAACATTTTGGGTAGCTAGGGCAGTAATGTCAGTTAACAAAAATTCTGAAAGGGGACTTTGTGAATTTTTATTTCATGCTGCCTGAAAGTTTATGGTATAAGAAGCGTTTCTAAACTACTTCATCACATCTCAGGGTGTTCATCTGAGCCCACCTCATTCACTTTGCTGAGCATCTATCATGCAATACTGAGGTAAATTCTGAGAAACATTTTAGGATTGCTCCTGCCTCTGAGAACAGGCATTAGGATGTGGCCCACTCTGTGCTTGGAAAAAAAGAAGAGCTGAAAGGAGGACTAGAGTGTTGCTTTTCCCCAGCTGCTCTTCCAAAACACTGGGAAAGCACCCCAGCCACCCCTGGGATCATGCAAGGATTTGTCTTGTGATAATATGTGCAATGTCCTTATATGCCCCCTACAATATCCAGGAACAGATGCCTAAAATAAAGGAAAGTCATTCTAATGGGCACAGATTACCTTAGATATGAGTCATGAGGACATTTCTTGGCACACTGCACTTATAATGCCATCAAGCTCTTCAGACACTGCCTGAAAAACACACAAAGGTCTTGCTACTGTTTCTGTCACAGCAGACACTCTTGCTTTATACTTGTTCTTCTGACAGATGAAATCTCAGCTCTCCAAATGACAGTTCTTGCATTCAATCAAGTGAAATGGTCAGTATTACATGAGTCAGTTCTGGCTTGCAGTGCCATCCTGTTAACATGAATCCCCAGACTTTCTTTGGCAGCCCAACCATTCAGTATTCGCTCCAGAGTGGCCTTGGTGTTAAACATGTGACAACAAGTGGAGAAACTGAAACAGAACATAATGCCCTTCGAAAAGAAAGGGCAAACAAAGCTAATTTTATGTCTGTTCTGCTGAACAAGAGTATAATGTTCAGGAAACATGAAAGGTAGCTTAGCACCCAGACTGGCAGGGAGAGCTGGGCAATGAGACTGTTCCTCTGGTTAATCCCTTTGTGGTAACATGGTCCAAAACTGTCATGCTTTAAAGTAAAGGTCCACAGGCTCTGACACGCAACAGATATTTGAGTTTTCTGCTTACCTTGCTATGTGACTTCTATCTTAGTTTACTGAGGAAAACTATAAAGCTGAAAGGAAAGGTCTTTATGAATGTATTTTAAGAAAAACCTTTTTTTCCTGTCTCCCTCCTCACTGAACATCTACAGTGAACATTCACAGGGGACAAGGTTGGCAGGATTTTGGCTCCAGCCTTGAGGAACTCAGGCCAGCAGCCTGTTTGCTGGGTGGAAGAATTAAGGTATTCAGCACGGTTCTTGTTGATGCCAATATAATGGGTTTACATTAGCACAACTGTGCAGTGAGCATAAACTTTCTGAGCAGAAAGGTCTGCTCCGGTTGCCCTGCTGGTGTGTTTGCATAGGCCTGCCAAATAAACAACATTCCCTGCTGGGTGATTGGAAACAAGCACAAGAAGTTCTGAGTGTAAGATGTTAATCCTTACGGTATAATCTCATCCCTGCTCTGCAAAGATTTCTCCAATCACTGGATCTGACAGGGTCACACAGCAAAGCCTGTAGGTTGGCAGTGAGAGCTGCATGCATGGCCACTGAGATTCTGCCTGCAGCTGAGATGAGGATGCAAAAATCCTAGGGCTCATGCCTTGCCCACTTACCTCCTCTTACAGAGTCATATCCTGCACAAAACTTCCAGGCAGTGAGGGATGTGCTACAGAGGGGATCAGAGAAGAGATGGAGACCCAGGGTGTGGAGATAGCAACAAGTCCCAGGGCCCTGTGGAAGGGTCAGCATTGCACCTGCTGCAGCCACACAGGGCTGTGTGCAGCTGACACTGGTGGTGGAGGCTGGGTGTGCTCCTCATGGTAGCAGTGAGGGTGGAGGGGTGCTTGCAACAAGTGAGGGCTGTCTCCATAGCAGTCAAGGAGACTGACAAATCCACCAAACTGCCTACAGAGATGTGAAGTGGACATGCACCAAGTGGCAAAAGCATCCTGACTGTGGTTCATGTTTTCTTTTTCTCTCTCCCTCCCATCTAAGAAAACTCTTAAGGTTTTTTCAGAGGTAAATGTAAACCTGAGGTTCAGCCTGAGTCAGCTTTTGGCTTTTGACCTTGAATCCAAACCTAGCCCTAAAATGGACATGCAGAAATGTTTGCTACCCTTTTCTAATATGCAGCACTGCAGAGAAATGCCCTCCTTGCTGTGCCTAGACAAGCTTATAGAAACTAGGTATTAAAAAATAAAGGAAAAAAAAGAAGAGGGAGGATGGTATTTGTTATTAAGTCGTAAATACAAATCATGACCTGGAAACTCTGATCTTATCCTGTTCCTTTAGTTTTGAGGGGTTCACAGTGGCTTGCTGTGCATGTTGTGGCAAATGTCTGGAATTAGGCATAAGTTATCCACATTTTACCATTTGATATAAGTGTTGGTATCGCAGAACGTGGCATACATACCTTAATAGCATGGTTTTATTTTATTTGGTGTCCAAATTTATTTCCTTGCCTTATACTGCACTCAGTTCTCCACTGGGTGGAGACTGATCAGAATTGACATGGGGTATTGCTCACTTGCTTGAAGGAAAAATGGTAATGGAAAATTTTTCAAAAAATCTTTTCTATTAAAAGAGATGATGGGGCTTTCTGTCTTCCCAGTCTCCTATGGTTACTTTTATTCTTCCACTGCCATCTGCATGCCTCATGCTCCTTATCCATGGGCTTAAGCTAATCCCTTGATACCAGAGGAAACAACAACTACATGTCCTCCCTGTCCACTCCCTTAAAACATGGAGTAGAAAATTGCCTGGGGCTAGTATGAATATTAAACCAAAAATCTTCTGAACAGCTCTCCTCACAGGGGAGTGCAGGCTCCCGCTCCCTGTTTTGTACACAAGGCAGATCCTACAGTTCACATGCATATGAAGACCAGTGGGACCAAGGGGCAGAGCAGAGAAATACTAAATAAAACCAAGACCCCCAGAACAACCACAAACAGGACACACATCACAGGCATAGCTCTTGTAGCAGGGAGCTGAACACTGCTCTGCCCCATCCCAGGAGGATATGAGAGAAACTCAACTTCTCAGGGCTTACCTGCAGTGACAACTGGATGTCTCCATGTGGACAGGAACAGGAGTGATGAATTTCCCCTACTAAAAGAGAGGTTTCTCTGGAATCCTTAATTTCTTTTCAGCCCCTCCCCTTGGGACTTTCCCATTATTCTGCAAGAGGAGTGAAACAGAGGTTTCTGGTACTAGCTAGCAAGGGCTCATTTTGCAGCAGTAACACTGCTGCTTTCCCAAGGCTCCTGGATCAGCTTGTCTCGCTCTCAGGGAATAATCTCCTTTGGTGTCTGAAGGTGAATCTGAAGGTGTCCAAAGGGCTGCCCCAGAGTATGAGGCTTTCTATTTACTCCCAGCACAAAATATGGTGTTGGCACAGGGCACATGAAGCTCTTCCAAGCTCCCTGTGCCTTAAAACACCATTGGCCATACCCATATGCTCCAACCCTTGGGGCATTGGAGTCTCAGTGCAACACAAGCCAAAACAGCTCAGGCAATTTAATCTTCAGTGCTGAGCAACTGTCCAAGGGTCCCAGGGAACGGAATCTTCCACACAGATCCCAAGTACTGGGCAGCACTATTTTCAGGTGTTCTTCCCTGTCCTTGGGGAAAGGCACCAGCTTCTCAGCTAACCTCAGCTGTCATGGGTTGTGGGAGAGACACGCACACTGTCATGGGTTGTGGGAGACTCCCCACCCCACCAAATTCAGTCCAGCAGCCTGGCTCTGCATAGTACAGATTTCTGCTGCCCTGACCTCCAAGCCCCATGCAGACACAAACACCAGCCCTGACAGGTGTAGTCCTTAGGCCAGCCACTGCAGCTCTAACACAACCTTTACCAACAGCAGAGCCCTGCAGCCCCAGGGACACTCCATGCTCCAGAACTCCCTGGGCAGACACAGTGTGCAGCATGGGCCCTGGCACTGCATGATCCAGGCTGAGCATCCCCGTCCCAGGTGGAGGGATAAAAGAAAATGGGAGGGGCTGGAGGAAGGCAGGACCTGAAAGTTGTGTGTGGTCCAATGATGAGTGCTATGCAGCTGCTGCACTGCCCTTGGTCCCTCTCACTAGCCAGTGGAATGGGAGAAAGAGATGATAGATACTCTGGGAGGGAATGGGAATGGGAGTGGAATGGGAGAAAGAGATGATAGATACTCTGAATTTACATATGCCTGGTATATCCCAGGAGTATTGTTCAAATCACCAGATGACAGGAGGGACATATTGAAGATCGTTCTTCAGTCTTGCCTAGTGCACAAGCCAGAACAAAGGAGCCCTAAAAGCAGAAGAAAAGCAGAACAAAAGGCAGTATGACTGTCCCAGCATTTGTGTAGCAATGCCATTGCAGCAAAGCTCAAACCTCACACATATTCTCACACTCATCATCTCACTGGCACCAGGATCAGACAGAATTAGTTACAGTGGCACAGAGGACAAGACACACAAGATGGCAGGGCCTCATCACACCTGCTGGGTTCTCTGGAGACCTTATTCTACTCCATCACACCAATTCCGAATGTTTCCAATGACAAATCTTGACTCTTCAAGGATGGGAAAACTTAAAGATTCGGAAACTTGTTGTCATGGGTTAGCAAGCATAGTCCCAGAAGTGATGTTCTTGCAAAGGGGTGCTTACAGCTTCCTCTGTGACCTGACAGAACCTATCAGCTGGCCAGTTTGAATATGGACAATTTTTTAAGCCACTTAAAATTTTGACCGCCTCTGTGATCCACACTTAATAATAGACTAACCCCGGGGCAGAGCTCTGTCTCGTTTCCGGCGCTGGGACATGTAGCTGCAGGGCCCGTACGGGGGCTGGCAGGCCCGGGCCAGGCCCTGCTTGGACCAG
>NW_008238464.1:13436692-13475922 GCF_000691975.1 Corvus brachyrhynchos
AGCTGTAATTTCATGAGAAGTTTGAATAGGGAGAGATGGAAGCGATGAGGACTTTTGCTCCAAATGGAAAAGGAAAAGACCTCAGATCCTAGAGATGCTCCCAGAGATAGTTCTAGAGATAAAGATGATGAGGACCCTTTTTCTCCCAGGGAAGGGGAGGGCCTCTATTCTTAGAGATGAAATGCTCCCAGATATGGGTGAAAAGAACTTTTGTTTCTGAACGGCTCAACCTTAAAATTGTACCCCAGTAGCTCAAGATTGGACCCTCGAAAGCAGTTGTGGGAAAAGCTGCAAGTCGTGGGAAGGGACTCTCACATGATGCAAGCAGAGAACCAACCCGGGCGGCTGTCTTGTTGTGATAATGTCTCCATAGCATGAGCAAGAGAGACTCCTCTTCCTAAATGGACTGAACAAGGTTATTATGGAAGTGGTAAACAGACTGAACATCTCAAGGGTTGTCTTTTTACATTGCCAGTGGGAGAAGGGAGGAAAGGTGGGGGGAGGAGAAGTGTTCTGAAGGTGTGGTATGGTTTATTTTTTTTCTTCTTTTCTTTTTCCGTATTTTAGGTCTGTTAATAAACTTCTTTACATTCTTTCAAGTTTTGTGCCTGATTTGCTTTTCTCCTAATTCTTATCTCACAGAAGGTAAACAGTAATGAGTATTTTGGACCAAACCACTACACTTGTCTGTCAGTGGCAGACATGGGAAAACAGCATTCACTTTGCATTGCAAACATTCTCTGTCTCCTTCTTTCTTTATATTTTTAATTAGCTTTTTTGTTCCTTTGACAGGGGAGCCTCCCAGCTCCCCAGGTCCTACCACTTGCTTGCCACTGTCAGAGTTAGCAATAGGTTCCTCCAAAATAACAGCCCCAGTGGGATGAAGCTGCTACTCCAGAGCTCTCTTTTTTCTTTCAATTTTACTCCTTTTTTCACAGACTGAGAAGTGGCTCATAATACTGGAACCAGGGCTTTTTGTGGGTTTTTAAGGAATATTTCAGAAGAGCCTTCTTGCAACTCTGAGGTCTTTCAGGGCTCCAGCTCTCCCTGCATCAGGCATAAGGCCACAACTACACAATGTCAATACCACCCTGGGCAAAAGTGCAGCTGGCAACCTTTAGCTGCTGCTGGGAGCTACAGAAATAGCCTGTGGGTGAAAGGAAGAGTTTGTTCAGCATTTCACCCTTTTAAACCTTTTTTTTGGGAGAAAAGCCAGATGCTGCTTCCATATTCAATACTCCATCTCCCCAAAGTGATCATATGATTCTTGTCCTTGAGTGAATGGTGTGTTTTTACTTCAGTAACCCTGCTTGGCAGGTTATCATGTGAATTTGTTATTTTCTGCATGATAAGTGCTTTTCAGTCTGATCCTCTTTCTTTCTTTCCTTCTTTCTTCCTTTCTTTTTCTTTCCTTCTTTTCTCTTTTCTTTTCTCTTTTCTCTTTTCTTTTCTTTTCTCTTCTCTTCTTTTCTTTTCTTTTCTTTTCTTTTCTTTTCTTTTCTCTTTTCTTGTCTTTTCTTGTCTTTTCTTTTCTTTTCTCTTTTTTCTTTTCCTTTCCTTCTCTCCTTCTCTTTCTCTCTCTCCTTCTCTCTTTCTCTCCTTTCTCTCTCTTTCTTTCACTCTCTCTCTTTCTTTTTTCATTCTCTCTTTCCTTTATTTTTGAATGGTGTCTCTAATTCACCTCTGTGAAGTTGAAGATAGTAATCATGGTTCAGGTGGTCTTTTCTCATAATGATTTAAGAGTTTCTATACTCTAAAGGATGCCTTGGTTGGTCAGTGCTCCTTTCTCAAAGCAGAAAAAATTTGGATTTCTATCAAGATGATGCAATTAAATCTTCCTTCCTAACCAGGGAGGCAAAGCACTGGAGCAGGGAGCCATCTATCAGTGATTCCCAGTTGGAAGCTGGGGTTTCTGTGTCCATAACCTGGCTGGTCTGGGCAGAGGTGGTTCAGCTTGGCAGAGTTCCATCTGGCCAGAGCTGGGGATGACCCTGACTGCAAAGAGCACCTCGTCTGCTGAGCATAGAGAGCCGGGCTGGGGTCAGTACCTTGCCCAGTGCCTGCGTGGCCCTGGGCACATCTGTGCTCCCCCTTCTCTCCTCATTCTTGTGAGGGCACAAGGCCCCATGGCTGAACACTCATCTGCTGCCCAGACTCAATCCCTCCTGGAGAGCAGCGTCCAGTGCCCCCAGCACCTGCACAAGAAAGAGAAAGGGGCTGCTCGTTGTTTGGTAGGATGGGGCAAGATATTTTGTGATCTTTTTCCCATATTGGATTTTTTTTTTTTTTTGCACACCAGAGGCAGATGATTTTTTTTCCCCAGGCTTGTTTTAATTTTTTTTTTTTTTAATTAATGCCCATAGCTATGGTTGGAAGTAGACAAAGGGAAATGGAACAGAGAGAAACCAGCAAAAGGAAATGGTGATTGAAATGTCTATTCATGTCCCCTTTGTTCAAAAGAGACACTTAAAAGTTATTCTCTTTTATTTAAAAGTCTGAATAATCATTAGAAGAGTGTCCAGAGACTGGGGCTGAAGTCCTCAGACAGAGACTGTGACAACCACCCAGCTGGAGATACTGCTCTCACCTGCACACACTTTCACCCCTCCCAACTGCAATTTAAGAGAGAAATTTCTTTCTCTTTCCTTCTCACTCCAGTGGCAAAGACATTTACTTTCTCAGAAGAAGAAGAAAGAGGATTAACACCTATCTTTCAAAAGGAAGATTTTATCTGCCTGTTTCCATTTGCCAGTGCCACTTGGGAATCAATACGAGCCCCCTCCCTGCTATATATATAAAATGCCCAAATTAGATTGCTTTCATAAATCCTATATTCATTTTTTAAGTCACTGAAAAAATTAATTAAATCACAGTCCTGTTCATGAACACTTTCACATCACCTGGAAACAGAGCTTTTAGTGAATAAAGAAATCCAACTTAAACCAACCAGTCAAACAACAACAAAAAAAGTGAAATTCCAGACAGTGTCTCTCCCTCACTTTGCAAAGAGCCTGGATTTCTCACTGAGCTGACTGTGCTATCTCCCCAGGCCCCCAGGAGCACCACTGACTCTGCCAGCCCCACTAGTCCCAGGTTCACCTAGGAACCCAGGGAACCACACAACAATGTTGAGGCCCCTGGAAAAGCTTCGCTTTTCCTAGGAGCTAGAAACCTGTGTCGATCATTCACCATCCATTTTCTGTTTTACTAGACCCTCAGAGTGGGATTCATTCCACCAAACTTGGAGGGCTACCATATTTGGGCAACTTATTTAGGCTCCCTTTATACAGCAGGGGAAAGAAAAAATAGGCCCTTCCAGTGACCAGCCCTCAAAAGGGACTGTCTTTCAAAGACACATGTAGGCTGTATCAAGGTGGCACAGAAATACCCATCTCTTTCCACTGAATAAAAAGGGAGCCTGTGAGTAACTTTTCCAGATGGAGATACCATCTTTTGGGGTGCTTTGCACTTCAGAAAAAAAATCAAATTAATGCTATTCTCAGAGACAGTGCATTTTATGCATGCCTGGAATAGCTCTGTGGTCTCTGCAGCACTGTCTGGCTGCAGATACTTTCCCCTATAGCAACTGTAGCACAGCAGTGCTTTGCAGTTCCCAGTGATGATGTAAAAGGACTTACTGATGTCAAAATACTCTTTAATTCAACTGAGAACCATTTCCACTGCTTTGCAGCTCTGTGAAGTTAAGTATTGCACAATGGAGCCACTATTTTCTTTTTTTTTAATTAATGCAAAAATGAAGCTCAGACATCCTGTGTTTCCCAGAGGAGAAAGAAGTCCCTGATCATCTGCCAGACAGCAATGCAAGGCAAATTGATGCTCCAGAAAGGCTGGAATTGAGATTTCTGACTTCAACCGATGCCTGTGAAACAACAAAACCAGTAAAAAACCAGAAAACACCTCCCTCCCCTTCCCATACAGACACAAATTCCAGTCCACTGACCCATAATTTCAACAGCAGAGAAGTTCTGAGTGGCATTAATCTATGCCACGGTGGCAGCCTGGGCTCACAATGTAGACAGCAGAGTGCTTGAGATTTCATGTACCCAAGGCAGCAGCTGGACTGGCTCAGGTTTGTAGCTCAGAGCCACTCTCCAGTGCCTGGCTGGGCTTGTGCCTGCAGGTTGAAGCAGCAGGCCCTGAGGTTGCTCAAGCACCTCACAGGGCTCACTGGAGCGCCTGACAGAGGAGGAGCCAGTCCCACCCTCCTCCTCTCCCCATCTCTGACCCTATCCCTCCTCCTCCCCTGTGCCCACCACTTGTGAGAGCCACTAAGCCACCTGAATTTTGTGTGTTCCTTGCTCAGGACAAGTTTCAGCCAAATCAAAAAGCCCTGGAATTCCTCCCACCCACTGCATGAGCTGGTCTAAGGGATGGGAGAGGAAGCTGAGGAAGAGGGACAAGGTGCAACAGACCCTTCAGAAGAGGAGCATGGTCTTAGAATGCACAACTCAACATTGCAACCACATCTTGTTTCAAAACATGGCAGCAATAGTAATCTTTGAAGTAGTATTTTAAAGTCTGTGTTTTCTTTTTCCCTTGGCTGACAGGTTCCTCACCACATCTGGCTTGTACCTAGAGATGTACTGAATCCTTGCATTTTTTTGTTTCTGCAGCAGAAGTGCAATACCTGCCCCATGGGCAACTCACAGGCAGCCTGTCCTTGGAGCACCCACATCCCATCTCTCCTGGGCTCACCTGTGAGTGCAGCACACCCTTCCTCCCAACTGGGAGACACCTCCTGAGAGAGGTAATTCAGCCCAGGAGGGGAAAGTGGCTTATTTACAATCCTAGGTATGAACCAGTGTGGTGCGATAAGAAGTGATAGGAGGGAAATTGAGTTTGCCCAGAGGCCTCAAGGCCTCCAGAGGAGGCCTTCTCTATCACACTCTTCATTAAAACACAGGCCCGTTACCCCATTGCTGAGATAGGAATCCTCCTCCCAAGGGAAACAGAGAAAAAGCTTTGATACACTCACACTAGGGACTTTCCCTGTAAAATGAGTTTTATGGCTATACAAGAGCATGTGTATCATAAGAAGAAAACCATTGCAGAGATCTAAAATGGGATATCCCACACAGATCTATCACCCAACATAAAACTAGAAACAAGCTTTCAGGGCTACCTTTCTTGTGAAATGTTAAAAAAAAAAAAAAGACAAAAAAATTATGTCACCGATTTCAGCCTGGAAAGACGTACAACTGAAAATTACATTCTTAACCTGCTCGGGATAATTCTGCTTTGCCCTGTTAAAATGAAAATGACAGAAATAATGTAATCTTGCCAAGTATTAATTTATTGGAATTTATTATGTATCTCTTTTCTTCCACACAACAATCTATTGAAATGTGTGCACGCAAGGCTGTCCTCCAGCAGTGGTCTTGTCTTTTGTCTTTTGTCTTGTCTTTTGTTTTCATCTTTTGTTGCATAAACTCTATGGAGATGGTCACACACAGATATATATAAATACATACAGGGAGAGGGAGTGGCAAAAGGCAATCTCTTCATGAGGCTGAGTAATCCTCAGACATCTTTCACTAAAAAGGTGCAGGTGCTCCTATATTTAGAAAGGGGTTTAAAATACAGGAGATGGACATCTAGTGAATATAGTATCTTCTGCAGCAAGATTTACACTATGACTGGTTTTGAGGACTACTTGGGAGCTAATCCCCTGTAGCAAACCTCTATCAAGCCTAGCATAATACTGAGACAAGATCAGACAGGGAAGATTGTTTATAAGAGCTCATTTTTGTCTTTCCTTACATTCCACAATCATTTTAATTTGGGGTGGACTGCCAGTTTTTTGGGAATAAATAGACACAGAGCTACTGCAACAAGGGACACACACTAACCTTTTCCTATCGAGTCTCATATCATGATAGTATTTAGAAAAGCCTTGCAACTACCAGAAGAGAATGATATTTATTGTGCATAAAAAGAGCTAAACAGTCAAAGGCCAAATCCTGCCCCTTTCTACTTGGCTTGGTGCTTTTATCTAATAACTTTACTTGGAAAATGGAGATACGATGAGAAATGGAGATATGAGGGGAAGGACTCCTTATATACATGATGGATTTTAAACCTCAAACTAAAGTAAAACCTTGAATCTTGTATACTTAACTTGCATTTGAAGGTGATCCTTAAGCTCCTATGCCTTTTAGATGTTTTTGACAGAGACACTCAAGAATGTAATAAAAACACATCAATATCCCGTAAACCTTACTTCAAAAAAAAAAGGAGCAAAAAATATGCTCGTTGTTTTACTTATCTTTTTATTCCATCATTATGGCACAAGATAGAACTTAAAGACAACATCACTGAATAAGTCTTCAACTTCATTAAAATTAAGACTAATATGTTTTATAAAATTCTTCTGATATGATACACTTTCCCTTATGGAGCGCTACGAAGGAATTTCTCTGGAACGCTGCAGTACATTGCCACCCGCTGCCCACAAACGGCTCTGCAATTGAAAAAAATGTATAAAACAGCAACATTGAACACAACACAACATACAGCTACTGAGGAAGTGTGACTGACCCAGACTTTGGCACAATATTTATAGAAACGAAGTTGTGAGCTTTTCTAAATGTCATGTTCTTTTCTGAAGCTCTGCTTGACTCCCTTTCATGTGTCTGTCTGCAGTTTTTTCCTTTCTCTTATCTTTCTTAATGCTGGAGCTTTGTTATTTCAAAGGAAAAGCCATATTCTTTCTCAGTGTTACGCATCCCAATTTATTAGGTTTGGTTTTCTAAAATTTGGATTCCAGTTTATTGTTTTAAAGCAATACATAAAATCATACATTTATAAATATATATATTATATCCTGCATATATAACATTGGTTTTCCTTTAGAATGGGAGGGCAGACTTTGCACTACATACTTGGTTGGTTTAGGCACAACGTTGTTCTTAGTTGATTCTCTGAGCTGCTTCCTACCTGAATCTAAAAAAATACTTTTACAATCTGGTATCAAATTTTAAAGTTTTTGCAAACATATGTGTAAGAAAAAAATATTTTGTATTTTCCCCTCTAAGCTCACTACTACCCTTATAAAATATATGGCTTTTCATGTTCCACTCTTTAGTGTTTTTCAACAGGCAGTGAAAAGAAGTACAACTTTCCCCTTTAACAGCTTTTTTTTTATATATATAAGCACAGAAACCAGCTTGTGCACTTTCTATAGAATTCCAATGCGTATCACGGTAATGTAAGTGCAGTGATTTTTTAAAAAAGCAGTCATGATTGATTGACATCTGTATATGAAAACATAACATGATTATCATACAATACTCATTACAGAATATACAATCATCAAAACTGCAGATATATAAATACATTTTTTAGCAACATCAAAGCAACAGTTTTATCTTATACACAGCATATGCATACAGAGTTATTACACTGAAGTTTTCACCTTTTTTCTCAAAAGTTTGCTGAAAAACAGGAACATACCGTATTTGTAAATTAACTGCTTGACAGTGCTGTTAAGAAATTAAAGTGAACAAAGTTTTAAAAAAGTATATGCAATTCAGTTGATATAAAACAAACAAGCCCTCCCTGTTTTCCAATGTCACCATTTTCCTATGAGACAGAGGCATGGGTATGAGTGGCAGCTCCACAGAGTCAGATCATACAAGGGTTTCTGGGAGGGCATCAGGGTTATCGGCTGACAACAGCTCCCAAATCTGCCACCTCTCCCTTTGCCACTCGCTCCAGTCCGCCTCTGAAACACTTTTACTGTTCTGGCTATGAGGTGCCGTGGAATAGTTGTGACCTGCTTGCGTGTGCAGGGCCGGCTGCTCCTGCCTGGAGGTGGCCTGGTCAGGGGCTCTGGCTGGTGGCCCTCCAGCTGCTCTCAGCCCCAAACTTTTTTCTGGGTGTTGAAGTCTCCTCAAAGAGTGCAACGTTGAAGAAACACTTGACCGCTGTGGCAACGCAGAGCTTGTTTTTGCTGGGCCTGGGTAAGGGGGTGGTGGCCGCTCTTTCCTGTAGGAGGGCTTGGCTGTACTTTGCAAACAACCCGCATTTGAGTCGTGCTCACTGAGGTCCTCCACACTGCTTAAAGTCAAGTGCTGCTCCAACCTGGAGTGGGACAGGTCTGAACTCCTGCTGCCAACTTCCATGTGCGGGTTACTGCACACCCGAGACGCCACGGGCTGGAGCTGACACTCGGGAATGGCAGCTGTTGTCTGGCTCCTCCGCATGACCTGCCTGCCACTGTCCAGGTCCGAGGAGCTGCCCTGCCACCGAGGGGAATACATGGCGAGGTTCCCCTGGGAAAGAGAGCACTGTCCGGGGCGCAGCAAGCTGCTTTCATAAATGTTCCCATAAGAACCTAGGGGTAGAGTCAGGAACACAACATGAGTCTGCAGAACCAGTCATGTGGCATTTAACAAGCTACTGCTTTTCCTTTGTATCCCACTGTAGAAGAGGGATGGGGGCTGAGACAGGCTGAGAAAGTTGGGGCTGCTCAGCCTGGAGAAGAGGAGATTGCATGGAGACCTCATAGCACCTTTCAGTATCTGAAGGGAGCTGACAGGGAAGCCAGAGAGAGACTCTTCATCAGGAACCATAGTGATAGGACAATGAGTAATGGGTGCAAATTGAAAGAGGGGAAATTTAGGTTAGATATGGGGAAGAAATTTTTACTGTGAAGGTGGTTAAACACTGGAACAGGTTGCTCATGGAGGCTGGGGATGCCTTGACCCTGGTAGTGTTCAAGGTCAGGTTGAATAAGGCCTTGAGCAACCCAGTTTAGCGGGATGTATCCCTGCCCAAGGGAGGGGGGTTAGGACTAGATGATCTTTAAGGTCTCTTCCAACCCTTATCACTCTATGGTTCTATGATTCTATGAATTTTAGAAGAATTTAAAACTTTCCTTGAAGCAAATTTAAAATTACTTTTTAAATTACATTTGTAGTTTGAAATGTTGCTGCTCTCTGTATTCCACTGAATACGGTGTGCTCCTCTGCATTCTACTTAAGAGTCATCTTTTAAAAGTCCAACTCTGGACAATGTGAATTCTCCTACCAATTTCACTGTGATTTCTTAAAAACAAGAAATTGCTTCTGTCTTTGCTAGATTTGGGCTTTAAAATTGAGAAATTACTGACCTGTGATTGCTGGATCTTTGCAGCCACTTTTCAGCGTTGAATGCCAAGTGCCCCAGATATCAAAATGATCTTCAGAAACATCTAAACAGCAGTAAGAGCAGGGAAAAGATGACGAATTGATCCTCTTAAAGATATTATTTAGAAATACACAAATAGAAAGGTAAAACCTTATGTAAAGTACCAGAGTCATTAACATCCACTAGCACCTTCAGCGTGCACCTAACATGAGCATCTCACATGTGAGCCCCACCTGGTGTACTATGTACAGTTCTGGTGACCCCAACCTAAGGACATGGAAATGCTGGACAAAACCCAGAGGAGAGCTATGAACCTGGTAAGAGGACCAGAGCACCTTGTCTACAAATACAGGCTGAGAAGATTGGGGCTGTTCAGCCTGGAGAAGAGAAAGTTGTGTGGAGACCTCACAACAGCCTTCCAGAATCTGAAGGAGGCTGATAGGGAAGTCAACAAGGGACTCTTTATCAGGAACCGTAGTCATAGTACAATGAATAATGGGTGAAAATTAAAAGAGGGGAAATTCAGATTAGATATTATGAAGAAATTTTTTACTGTAAGGGTGGTGAGGCACTGGAACAGGTTGCCCAAGGAGGCTGTAGATGCCCCAGCCCTGGCAGTGTTCAAGGCCAGGTTGGATAAGGCCTTGAGCAATCTGATCTAATGGGAGGTGTCCCTGCCAATGGCAGGGGGGTTGGGACTGATGATCTTTAGGGTCCATTCCAACCCCTTGACATTCTATGATTCTATGTATTTGTTCACAGCTACAAGTTTCAAGATCAGATCCCGCAATGGATTCAGAGAGCTCTGTTATGGGCAGGGTGCCTGAGTTTGCTGAGTCCTTAAGTCCTCTGCCTTACTGAAGTCAGAGAATTTGCACAAAACCAGGAGGATTTGGTCCACAAAAGGTAGTTTCTGTCAAAGCTCCCTCAGGCAGCCCCAGCCCCAGGAGTCACTGTAAAGCATGCTCTATCAACCCAAGGATGCTGCTGGTTTTACCCAGAAGTGCAGCCACAGAACAAAGATTAAATGAAATGCTGGATTATAAACAGTTTCATGCCTTTTTCTGATTCCCCTAGTCAGCAGAGGAATTTCCTAATTTTTCATGGTCCAGTATCTTTGTGATGCATATTAAAGTCCAAAAGATGGTTAATAGGATAAAACTTCATGTAATTTCCTGTTCATAAGTTAACAGAAATCTGACCAAATTCTTAAATGTTTTCAGAGATTTAGATATTGAATACAGAAGATAAATTCCAATTGGCATTTACTAAGCATATAATTGAGATATTAGTCTAGATCCCATTAATTCCAAAGGGAATTAAGTGCCTAGGCAGTACATCTGAAATTAAATGGTTTTAAAAATACCACCAGTTATGTGCATCCCAAGGCATTGAAAGTTCTTAAAGTTTGGCTCACTAAGTATGAATTTCATGGATGACAATTTTTTTATATATATATTTTTAACAGGAAAAGCATCTTGAAGTGCTGGTGAGCTATTCATTTAAACCATAGTTCTTTACCAAAGAAATCACTCAGGTATGCACTCCCCAGGTAGCTAGGTGAATTAAGGATCTCTGCACTAGTACTGCTCAGTGTGTAACTGGTTGCAGATGTAAAGCTGTGCAGCTCAGCTATGTTTTCCAGTGAGAGGGTGTTGACATCATTCTTTACAACTGGATAAAGTTTGTGGCCTGAAATCTGAAAATCCCAGCTTTTTCCAAAGCCTGGACCATAAACCTGCAGGTATTACAGACCCATGAATCAGGACTAGACTTTGCCATGCTGTCACAGAGAGGCTGAAAAACTGGACATACATAGTTCTGTTTTCCTAAATAATATCTCCAAGTTTTGAGAAGTGCCATAGCAAGAGCATCCCTGACAGCTGGTAGAGCTAATGAGGAGGGCTGAGCACAGATCCTTTGGGCTCAATACAAAAAAAAGGATATTGGTCTGTCATTTTTTTATAAGGTTATTTACACTATTGCTCCTCAAATCCTAGTAGCTGATAATACAAATCCGGCAGTTTTCAATTATTTCAGGAATCTCCATCAGTCACTGAGGAGGAGGAGCACAAGCAGGATGCACTATACCTTTTCCAGCCTGTGATGCAGAAGAATTCTCCTTTGGCTTAGTTTGCAAGTGTCCAACCAGTGTGTACTGCTCAGGTACCTTGTACAGCTTATCTGGGCTGCGGGCAACTTCTTCTTGCATTGCCACCAGCGAGCGCTCAGACAGCACTGGGGAGTTGTTGTCGTAAGGGGAGACATCACCACTGGAAGCTTTGTTGGAGTCTGTGGAAGAATGTCTTTCTCCTGTGGAGTAGGAACCTTCTGACCGCAGCATCTCAGGGCTCCTGAGAAATTTTGATAAACAAACTACTGTTAATAAAAAAATGCTACATGGGCACAGTTACAGGTGCAGTTTGACATCAAGGCCAGGTTGGATGGGGCTCTGAACCACCTGGTCTGGTGGAAGGTGTTCGTGCCCATGGCAGGGGGGTTTGGAACTAGATTACTTTTAAGTGCCCATGGGGGGGTTTGGAACTAGATTACTTTTAAGGTCTCTTCCAACCCAACCATTCCTGTGATTCTATGATCATACACATAAAATCAAATATGGAAGAATGGTCACAGCTGCTGAAATGAAAACACTTCAGGAACAGTTACTGAGGTGGATTTTACATAAGCAAAACTTTTGCCATGAAGTGGCCAGCAGAGGCCACTCAAAATCAAAAGATGTTGCTGTCAAGAAAGAAAACAAGAAAAAACCCACAGAACCATACAGTACACCACAGAAACTAAGCAGTGAATCAATTCCTTATGTTACCTTGACAATTTAGCTTGTGGCAACAATAAAGCTGAAGGCATGATAGGGAAGATTAGTTTGATGCTAAGCAGTATGCTAAAATAAATTTCTGTATTCTGAAGTTTTACATAGAGAAATGAAGCACTCGGCTCGCCTTTCACATTATGAGAATGATCCTCTTCTAGAGACATAAGAAGGTAAATATTCTTACAGGGGACAAACACATGTATTTACTGTACTTATGACTGGGGCAACAAACAACTGGTTCTGCTGATACCTTTTACAACTTCTTTTACCCTTTCACCTTCACACCCCCACCAACATGAACTGCCTTTAATTTTGCCAAGAAAAGGCAAACGCAACTCCCACCAAAGGACAGACAAGGCTCAGAGAGACAACTCATTTTTGAAATGTGCTGGGAACATTGACTGAGATTTCTTGAACTGTCACAGTTTACAGTGCAGGCTGTGAGTCACTGAATATCACAAAGAATATGCAGAACTACTCTGTAAACAAAAAACTTTCTTCTCCTGTTGTTCCTCCCTAACTTGTATTTCTAGTACTCATTTTTCACTTCTCTGCACCTTTGTTTCGTAGAGCTTATCTTTTGCGTCACTTGAGTCAAACAGTTCTTTCAGTGACTTCTCATTAATATCTGTTCTAATTGACTGTGAAACAACAGAGGCTCATTCCTGTAAATGTCTGAAAATGGTCAGCCCTCTTCAGAGTCAAATCCAAAGACAGCTTGAACTTAGTGAGCAGCCGAAACTCATTTCTTGCTATGGAACAGTAACGCTGTTTCCAGACAAATCAAATAAAACTGAAGAAAGAAAATAAAGATAATACACAGCTAGCCACAGCACAGTAAATATTAGTACAGAAATAATGACAAAATTTAACATCACTTCAAGTTGTTGTTTTTTCCCCAGCTGATTTATGTATCACATCCCAAAAAATAAAATACATACAGCTGACAGCATGATTTTTATGTTATTCAATATTCCTATTTTTTTTTCAGTATGAAAGCAACCATACAGTGTTGGGAATTAATTAAATAATGTTACTTCTCAGTAACTCTCAGTGACAAAACCATCGCTGGACTTTAACTGAGACAAACTCAAAAAACAGAGCTGCCATTTGGCAAAGTTGCTATGTCCCAGGCCTCCCAGTGCAGCATGGTAATGCTGGGGAGTCATTAAAAAAAAAGCCTCAATTATGTAACTTCTCATTTAAACTTCTTATCTGAAGATGAGTCCAATGTAAATTAATCTATAAACAGACACACACTGAAGAATTATAGTCTTTTAAATATGTATAATTCTATCACAAACCTTTTTTCTCTTTTTTTGCCACTTGCTTCTTTCTGTCTGTCCTCCTAAGTCCTAAAACCCCTTGTGCAGTGATATGAGATTCGAGCAATGTCTTGGGATTTTCAGAAGAACTAGAAAGACCTCGTAGAAAAGGGGAGAAATGCTGGTATCTGCAGGTGTCCTAAGACCACATGTCTTTGTTTCCAGCTTTCTACACTGAATGTCGTCTAAGCCTCACCTGCCAGCATACAGACAAACTTATCACTAATGGTAACACCAGTAAGGTTTATTGCAGGTAAATCTTTGCAGCATCAAAACCTAACTGTGCTGCACATGGCAAAGACAGCACTTAGCCATGGCAAGGTAACACAAGGAATAAGGGAAATGGAAATGGAGATGAAAGAATGTGGGAACATAAGCTTGAGCTTTGTGAAACACTGATTTCATGTCTTACCTTGAATGATCTGTTATAGTCTACCTCTTCTCATGACAGAGCTCCTGCTAAAAATTTACCTGAATGGAAACTTTCAAGTCTTTGGAGAGATTCAAACATTCAAGTTTCTAAACTGATTTACAGTTTCTGTTGGTAAGTCCATACTATTTTTTATATCTATAATATCACTTTCAAATTTGTTTTGGTAAAATAGCTTTAAAAATCAAAGGAATTGCTGTGGACCCTGTCGATCTTATTACAAGAAACCACCAAAATGGATTGAATACTTAAAAGCCAGAAATTGAACTCATACATTCGCAGCTTTACTATGCTCTTCACGACCAAAATAAAACACAATTTGCAAGAAGACTTTGGTTTGCTTCTCTGCAAACAAAGAACGAATTCTCACAAACTCCTTAAAACGAAAGTTTTGCATCTGTTTGCTTTACTGTTTGAGTTCATTAGCAAACCAATATTTACTACAATTCAAAATTCTGCTTTCCTTGGACAGTGAGATTCTCTATCCACTGACTGGGGAAAAACTAAATTGGAAGCAAACATAAATACTGTGCAAGATACTCACTCCTCTTTATGCAGTATATGAGGAAGGGCAGATTATGGTCCCCACGAAGAATAATCGATGATTACGTGCAATTAAGTGTGAGGAATGGGAAGGCAAGTAACGTATTTTCCAGGAGTTATGAACTATGTTAAGGAAAAGATTTTAGAAATGGCTAAGTACAAATGGAAAGATCTGAAAGCAGCAGAAGGAACCTATGCCACTTGAACTTAAAAATACAATTTCAGATTCCAAAACAACAGGCATCTTTCTATAAATTGGTGTTGTCCACCAGGGTCCACTTGCATGGGTGAACTGGAAATGTGTTAATAATTGCTTCTACTGAGGATATTCCTACTTTTCTACTAGCATCAAGGTTATGAAAACAGGAAATCCCTTTCTGTTGCTGGCAGAAACCCTCTTCTGTTATAACTTAAAGCTTCTGAGTGGGAAAACAATTACACCTTCAAGAGGCAAATCATACAGAGTGTGATGGTTTGGCAGCACACAGTAGTAATTTCCACACAGATCTGAGTAACACAGGTGCTAACAACAAACCAGATTACTGGGATTATGATGTGGTTGCTACTGTAACAGGGTAGAGGATTCAATGTTTCGAGGAGCTTTAAAAACTGCATTTACACATATTGTATGACTTACTGTATGGCTTCATCTTTGTGCCACAGGTCAGATGGATTAAAACTCATTATCATAATCCAAAAACACCTAAAAATTCTGTAACTTTGAAACTTATTTACTCTAAAAGGACTACTAACCATGATAAGCAATAAATAATCATAAGAAATAGATTTTATTTTTTGTTAGTTTAAAGATGCTTCATCTTACAGCTGTAAACCCAAATTCCATTGTCATCAAGCCAACATACAAAAGTTGGGAAGTCACCCATGAAAGCACACTTCACAATTGCTGCCATTTGTAATTAGTGCTTTACCATGAACAACTTCCATAAATTCCCTGACACACTGTTCACAATGCTCAGCTCTTAAGAGAATTGAAAGATGAGGAAAGATGATTCCTCTGGGGAGGAAAAGAGATTGTGTTTTCTCTGTTAGATCAGAGCCAAGAAAGCATTTATAGTGACAGCAAGAGCAGAAATGTGAGGGCAATTGCAGAACAGGACCTTCAAAGCAATTAATGTGACATTAAAGTCTTGAAGTTGATTCTATACTCTATGCAGTCAGCTAGCTCTTCTGGTGAAGATTGTCTCAAGAATATGTAAAGTTTTTTGTTCCACAGATCCACATTTGTATCTTGAGTATGTGACCAGGCAATTTCCAAGAGCAATAAGGATGTATTTTGGAGGCTCATTTTTATGAAATCAAGACAAACATCTCCTTGTTGTCTGCTGTATCACATTTCTTATAGGAAAAATAAGCAACAAATTTGTAGCCTCAAAATTGAGATTATGTTCTGAAATACATTAATCTCTTAAGAGCATCACACTCCTAGCAGTAACACTAAGCAACATTCCCTCTAATTGCCTGGAATATCTTAACCAAGAAGTTGCAACCACAGTGAAAACATATCTCATTAACATTAAATCACTTACATGACAGCAGAGTAGAAAAAGAATGACAGTAAGTTTTTCCTATCTCAGTGATATTTCATCTGCCCATTACTGACAACACAATAAATTAGTACTAGTGTAGCTATATGCTCCTATTTGGCTTCAGAACCTTTCCTTACAAAATGCCTTTTGTCAGTTGTGACCAGCTTTCCACAAAAGATGCATTTTCTCCCGTAGGTGTGCACGCTGGCTAAAAGTAAGGAAGTTCAAGGAGAAGTCAATAAAGGAGACAGGATCTAACAATAACCTGTTACATCCACAATGATTTGTGACTAACTTATGCAGAATTGGTATGTGTACTCACAGGTGAGATACAATTTGATGTCTTTTTATTATATAGACAGTGAAATCCAGCATGAAGGTTTTTGTTAGCTTGAGTTAGAAATAATATGATCATTCCAAACTCAGGACTGAAAGGAAGAAGTGTCTACACACTACCTTATATCATGTGATTTGTAGCGTCTGTCCTAACTGTAGTCTTGGCTTCTGGCAAATGGGAAACAAGTCTAAAAGACAGCTCATGTACCTCTAACTATCCGGCACTTACTGTGATCTAAATATACACATGGTTACTTGTCAGTCAGACAAACTAGCTAAAATTATTTCACACAGAGAAAATTACCCCAAATCAGATGATCTGTGATAATTTGCTACTATGTGTTATCTGTTCACGTGGTTAAATTAGCAAACTAATAAAATCCTTTACAACACAATATATTCTGCATACATTTTTGTTTCCAAATTTTATCATTAAAGAAAGCGTTTTCCTCAAGGTGTTTGTTACACTATTTCTTCTATAGCTCTTTCTTTAAAGCCAGGCACACTATTACATTACCTCCAATTATACAATGTTAAAGAGGGAGAGAAAAAAAATCATAGCTAACTGACTGTACAAATTCAATTTTAATTATATTCTGAATGCACTAGGCACTTTTCACAAACACAGGAAGACAAAGTCCAATATATCCCAGAGAGTTTAGAGTCTAGAAACCCCCTTAAAAATTATTTAAAGCAAGTCTGTTAAATTTTGTAATTTTTGGGTCTGACATATTGGGATTCACTAGAATGAAGACAATGACTGTGTGGTTCCATGAGAAAGCCAGGAATCCTTTTAATCTGAATGTACAAACTCATAGCATTAAGGCACGAGGGTGCAGGCATATATACACCATACACAAGGTCAGAATATGTTATGTATTTTAACTGCTATAGTGACCAGTGTGATTTTTTTCCTCTTCAGATCTTTCACAAAGCATACAATTAAATAATATCCGAAGTCTCCACAGAGCTGTTGTTGTGGCAGTTGGCTTGTTCACCATGTCCTATGTGTACAGGATAGGAGAAGAATGACAGAGTGGTCAAGCGGCTCACTGCGACGGTGTTAAGGCACTGTAGGGTGTGTTTCAAGGATAGTGGAATACATGCCTCCTGTTACTGAAGACTACGATAAACCCAAGACATGAACCAGCAGATCACTAAAATACTTCCTGTCAGATAATAGTGCACTGAATATTTTTATGTACATGTCATTCTGTTCTCTGCAGCAGAACACAATCTTTCCTCTGAATCAGGGAAACAAGTTTTGTCTTTAGAAAATGCTGTACAAGAGTCATAATTTCTTTGGCAGAGTCTGTGTAATAGGGAGGATATTTCTACTCCACTGTAGACAGTGCAGAAGAGCTGGGGAAAACTAGAACCTTTTGAACACTTCCAGTGGGAGATAGAAATTCCCAGCAGAAAAAGGGATGATGAAAAAACAGATTACTCACGATGACTGGGAAGCTTTCCTCCTCAGCAAATAGTCTACAACATCTGGGTCAGTCTCTAATAAGCTAATAAGCACTTCATTCTGTAAATCAGGGGAAACCTATGAAGACATAAAAAAATACTTAGTTGGAGGTTAATATCCTTTCACGTACATTAATTTAGGTACCATGTTTAATCTAAATGACCAAGTGCATTTTCAGAGAGTATATAAAATATTCAGAGGCTTTCACTTAAAAGAGAAATTTCATGTAACAACAGATGAAGTAGGACTAAAGATCACTTTGTACAATGTTAGATGCTGATTACTGTTGAATAACCAGTTGGTATCCAGTTGGTTACTATATCTGGAAATAACAGTGGGATTACTTATGTACCACAATCTCAAAAGCTCCAGTTTAAGGTCCTCACTTTACATCCCCCCTTCAAAGATCTGAGGACATTTACAAATCTCCCTCTCTGGCTCTCCAGCCACTGACCAACAGGCTCAGTCAGAATTTGTGTCACCTTCTTTGGAGCTTGGCCTTCTTACTTGCTAACTTTCTCTTTGCACTCTGTAGGGGGATGAACCTTCAAAACCCTTGATAGCTTCAGATGCTGCAGGATACAGCAACATCTCCTGGGCAGGTAGCAGAAACGGCACCCCAAAACCTGCACGAGTAAACTTTGTGCTTCCAACTGCACTTTACATGAGTCTTATCAATCCTCAAGTGAGTTTGTCTGCTTTGTCTGCGTTACAGTCGAACATTCAACTCAAACTTTCAACTCAAACTTCAAAACACTGAAACAGATGAAAACATCCAAGAAACTTGAACAGCCCAGGTTCACTCATGACAGACAGAACTCGATGCAAGACAGTCTCAGCAAGGGGTCATCAGCTGGGAAATATATGTTACTGGATGCAATGTCAGAGCCTGAATCTCTTGACTTTCAAGTCCCACTTCATGGACCATTTGTTCCCCCTGACATTTCCTGGGAAATAGGAATAGAATTACTAACACATTCCCCAGAGGAATATCTCATTTTGGGAGGTATTTAGGGAGTCAAGTTACATAAAAGGCATATTTCTTAAAATAAGGAAGTAATTAGAAAATAAATGAAGATATGCATCATTTAATTCAAACTGACCCAAAATCTCTATGAAAAACTTGTGTAACCACCTACTCATTTTTCAAAAATTGTATTCAGTCTCTGAACTGGAAAAATATCTTACTGATGGTCACTGATATACTAGTCTTTAAACAAAATTTTTTATAGGACTGTATTTTTGGAAACCTGGTGTGCTGTAACTTGTCCATTCAGACAGCCTTTCTATACACTAGAAGAAACTCCAGATAAAGTTTGATGGTAAAACAGAATCCACACATTTTTGTCTGTAACTTACTACTCAGTTTTATATCAAGTAACTTGTAAGAAACTACTGAGAGAACTTTGTCAGAAAAACAAAAACACATCTTGCCCTATTTAAAAAAAAGATAAATCAGTCCTTCATTCCATCAAAACAAGTCTGAAAAAGTTCCACCACAAGTTCAGTTCAACAGAAAGCTTCTATGAAACCCAAACTTAACAGTTCTATTGAGTAATAGGACTTTTACCTGAATGAGTCTGAAAGTAGATTTGTACTGATGGTCTCCTTGCTAGCTATCTACTGGGTTTGGGGCTTCCTCCTGTGCAGCAATTTTCTTCAGTTTAGTTCAGTAACTTGGCAAGTGTAGAAATGATATGCATGTAATTGTAAACTTACAGAGAACTACAATATTGGTATCTCAGGAAGATGTCACTGTAACGATTACTGAATTAAGTGTTTCACTGGTAATCACGCCTGAGTTGATGGATGAGAACTTGAAATTTGGGACAGAAGGGAAGCCAAGGCACTGCTGAAATAACAGCTCTAGAGGACAAAGAAGGACATATCAGAGGGCTCCAGGGTTGTCAGGACTGCAGTAGAGTACCAGATATTCTGAGATCTTGGGGTTGGGTGCCATATGAGAGTCATGGCTGTTGAGACAGAAGGATGGAGGGACCCTTGAAGTGTCTCCTTTGTGCTGTCCCTTGCCACTGATTTGGCACAGAAAGACAGCACGTGGGAAGGCCACAGTAGCCTCTAACAGTAAAAATATGAATTTTCATATACTCTGTAGCACTTCTTTGCAGCAGGATTGGATTTGGGCACTAGGAGATGAAAACCATGACCAAGCTGCTGCTCTCCATCTTTCATGACAAGACAAAGCCAGCAAGATGAAGGGTGGTTGAGCTGTGCCTCCTTGCATTCAGGCAAAAACCAGTCCTGTATACATCCCCATAAAACATTTTAATGCATCCCTAAGACTCGCTGAAATGGGCAAGATTTGGATATGAAAATGATTATCATCACTGACATCAATGAAGCATGGTCAGATTCCATCTTCTATAAGAAATCCACTTTTGCATGTTACTGATGTTAACAATAGTTACTTACTAAAAATGGTGCTCAATATCCTGGGTTGTTCTGACAAACAGAATCCCTCTGACCCACCAATATGTAAGAATCATTCCAATATTGTCGTCTGGGTACCCTACCACATCCTGGTTTCCAAAGGTTTGGTTCAAAAATGTTGATCCAGTTTCAGTGCTGAAACCAATCAGTTTTATAACCTTCCCATATATAAAAATTACAGAAAGAAAAAAAAAACCCAACACAAAAGCAGCTGAGAATCAATACACTATGTTATAGCTATAGCTGAATGCTTAAGTCCAGATGATCTTTTTTTAGTAGCATAAATGTCAAGTATAAACAGTAAAAGCTACTCTGAAAACAGAAGAGAGTTTTTTTTTTCCCACACTTTGTTTAATCTTCAGATGAAAGTGCAGGCACTGAAGAGATGAAGGAATACATCCATCAGAATTAAAAGAGCCCAGATGCAGGTTAGTCTAACCTTAGGCCCATCCTCTCCACACTGAAAATCAGAATGCGTGCCTTAAGTATTATGTTCTGAGATGTGTCTGTGCTGTGAGAAGTTCTTAAAGAGAAACAACAATAAGAACGCTTCAAGTACTGCAAGTATTCTTATTCAAGTATTATCTTAAACTTGATAGTGCCATCCACACTCTGGGCCAGCAGACCTTCACCCAAGAGTGCAGTTCTGTCCTACTCTTTTCCTGGAATGAAAAATAGCACCTAGCATTTTCCCAAACTGTGAAAAGCATTAAAAAAAAAATCCAAAAAAGAAAATGATTGCAAGTGTCTCACTGGTAGAAGAGTAAAAATAAAAGCCAAGAAAACCACAAAGAAGATTATCTGAGGCTAAGACATCTGAGGCAGGGCTTATGACTGCTTTCTCATGCTCTCTCTTTCAACTCCCTGTTGAAATCTGATAGACATCTTCCATTTACAGTACTATGTGGCCGTCAGCCCACAGTTCAGGCTCATCCATCTTCTTCCAGCAAGGTCTCCAGCACTCAGCTTTGCTGAAGCACTGAAGGTTTCCAGAGTGCTCTTTCTGCTTTGGGAACTTACCTCCTCAGTGTAACCTACAGTGCTGCTTAGCCCACAAAGACCAAAGCTTTTTCCACTTTTTCAAGACTACTGGTTTTGTTACAATGTGTATTTTTAGCAAAATAAAGACAGAATAGTGCCCACCACTAGATCTGACTGGCCTCTGCTACCCTAGAGCAGGGCTCTCCCAGACACAAATCACACTGAGCTGACCTGCAATTTTGTACACAAAAAGAACATAAAGCCACAGACTGAACTTCTTGGATAACTGCTAGGCATGAGGAATGTGATCTAACTAAGCTGTATCTTAAGTGAACAGCATGTCCTAGTCCATGGCCATCAGCCTTCTTATGAAGAACTTCCTTGCTTCAGTGAAAGACTTGAAGGGAACTCAGGAACTACATAGATTTATGTTTTATTCCTTTTACCCAACTAACAAATGAGAAAGCTTTGTCCTTCCTTTCCTTTCCATCCAACCAACAAATAAATATTGGTTAAGGAAGGCAATTCCTTAAATTAAATCCCCTTAAAAGGATCTCTTAAACCCTGCAGAAAAATTGTCTTCCTGACTTCCAAAACTGAGATGTGAAAGAGCATTTTCAGTTTTGTCCATGCATTGCTCAGTATACAACTGAATAGCCAACCCCATCATTTCCACAGACAATCTTTTAAACAATATACCCTTACCTATATAGAAATCATTCCAAGCAAGATGTAAGTACACTTTTTTAATATTTTTACTTACTGCAAATCATCCTCCTTGCTGGAAGACTACTCTTTTTAACCAATAATTATTGATCCTAATTTAATGCAGCTTCTATAGTTTATTCCATCCCCTTCTACTTTAATATCAACCAGGTATTTTCCCATTTATCTTACAAATGCATACAAACAATATGGAAAAATATCCACCCACCATGAAAAGGGCTTCATAGTTTTCAATCATCTTTTGCACAACAGCTATGATAGCAGTACTCTCTTCAGCTCGGGCTGAGCTCTGAACTGAGAATTCTTTGTCTGTAGATTTCTGCTTGTGCAACAAGTTAGGGCCAAAGATGGTGGCCAGGTTAAGCGATGTCATTTTGTTCCCAGTAATCTAGAGAAGAGAATATAAATGAGGTGTGGTCTCACAGGGCCTAATGTATACAGATATGTATATGGACGCATCTACACACACTCGCACCCCTACACACCCACACAATAACACACACACTCTCTCCCCTGATTTGGTAGATGCTTGATTGATCAAAACCAAAACCTCGCACTTGTCAATCAAAAATCAACAACTTTTAGAAACACCTTGTTTTGAACATCTCTGCAACAAGCACTGTAGGTTTTCTGGATATATTTTCAAGTGGATTAGAGGAGTAGAAGGTGGAAGTGGTTTTGGCCCTTAATTCCCTGGAAGCTCAACAGTGGCATACTCCTGAATGCAGAGAAACCTCCCTCCTACTTCACCATCTCAGCACATTACTGTATCCTAGGATCAAATACTGAAAACTCCTGGCTTTCTTAAGCAGCAGTCATGATCTGAAACATACACAGTGACACTTTTCCATATTTAAACTGTTTAAATAATTAAGGAGCAGGCTCATTGTTTTTATTAGTATTTTCCTGTATTTCTAGAACATGCCAAATGTCTACTTGTTAGGTGCCCTTTTTTAGTTTGTTGGGTTTTTTACCTTTTTTCCTGCTTTTATAAACCTGTGCTCAAGGAAGCAACAGTAACCTGAATTTTGAGGAAGTAAAAGGCTAGGAACACATACTAGACTAGACAGGAATTACCTGAAAAATATGTCATATACATTATTACATCAAAGATTTCATTGTCATATTTGTGATTAGACTATTATTTTCCCCTTCTATTCCTTCAACAAAGTAAAAAGAAGAGGTCATTTGAACTAATAATTTTTAAAAAGGACATAAATAGGGACCAAAAAGAGGTAATAAAACCAGAATTTCAAGAAATGAGTTGTACAAAACAGATGTTTTCAAAGTAGTATTTTTAAAATATTTTTGTAGCTGGTCATTCGCCGAATACTCTAGTCAAACTTAAAAGTGCACTGACTGCATCTGGTTTATTTTTGAAAGAGCTTAACTAGACTGCCCAGAAATGCCAGTAAAAAGCTTGTCTTTTTATTGGTAGGAGCACTGCGTAATGTTGGAAAGACATCTGTACGAAGTAGGTGCACAGGCAGTCACAGCAAACATGTTGGCTCTTTGTTTAGAGACTCACCCCAGCACGACTGTGAGAACAGCACACTCCCTTATGTGCACAGCCCTGAGCACCCAGCTCAGGTGACCTGCTTTTTAAACTCTGTCCAAGTTTTGAGCCACCACGGATGCACAGGCACACGTGTGCTGGGGCAGCCTCTGGCTGTGTCCAGATCTGCATGTACAGACTGTTTGTACAGTGAGCCTTTTCTTAAGGGCAGCCTCAGGGCATCCTTAAAAAATGTTGTAAACATTTCCACTGAAATTAACTGAATGAGTAATAAAGGTAGTCATCCATCTCCATCTTCATGAGAAAAGGGCTGTTGAAAGAAATCAAGAACAGGGCCTGTATGCCAAAGCTTGGCTGTTTTCCTTCCAGTGATAGCAAACAGTCTGATAAAATACTTTTGCTTGCCCTGTATGCCTTTATTCACTTAATTATTCATAAATAGCTTTAAAAATTGTGAGCAGAATACTGTATTATCTATAAAAGGTATCCAGTTGCACATAATATTCCTGATGCTTACAGAACTGTCAAGACAGCTTACATAAATTTGCCTTGCCAAAATACCTGTGGCAAAGCTGATGTACAACTGCTGAGCCAAATCAACTCTGTTAAGCAGCATCCCCTAGCCCTGCAATAAGATCCTCCTGGGTACATTCCTGAACCAACAGAGAATTCTTTGCAGGACCAGAGGGACCATGACCTTAGCTGGCTTATACGTGTTTTTAAGCACAGTAAAACTGTTACAGGCTGCTCTTTCTAAATGCTTTCCATCACAGTGATAGAGTTTTTTATCAAGTCCTTGCTGAGAACAAAAATAATAGTATTTAAAGTGGATTTAAAAGTCAAATAGGCCTTGAAGTCACATACAATACTGGAAGTTAGGACCAGTAAAGATAGAATAACTGGAAATCAGGACTTGAGGCAGAAATTTGAAAAAACTATGTTTCAAAGTGCCAGTTGTTAAAATTGGACAACTGCAAAAGGCATCCAGATTTGACAAAACCAGCAGGATTTTCCATCTGGAAGACAAAATTCTCTAGGAGTTTCCAAAGAGTCTCAGAAGTAACATCAGAAGCAGTCTCTGCTGCAGTTCAGAGGAGTGAGAAGTCCTTCCATGGACAAAGCAGTGCAATTTGGTCAAGCAGTGACAGACCATACCCATTTTATTCAGTTAACAGAGTAGCCCCCTTTACACAGCAGCCTACTCTAGTTCAAGCACTTCCCTGGCAGGAAATGGGAAACCTGGATTTTCAGGTCTTCCCCAGCATGAATGGGCACAGGTGCAGATATGAGAATGCTCAGGGCTAGAGCTCAGCCCCACAGCTGCGGGCATTCTTGTCTCTGTGGGGTGAGTGCACACCAAACTCTCCAGCCCAGACCGCAACAGTTAAGGCGGCCAAAAAGAAAAGAGGCAAAGATGAACCCTGACTCCAGCTAGTGATGAGGTCTGTCAGTTGCAAGGATACAGCTGGAGTTCCTGTCCTCTGTTTTTTATTTTTCACTACCCAGTGCACACAAGGAAGCTAAGAGAACAAAGAAGCGAACTGCTACGTCCAAAGGTCATATAAAAAAGCAACAACAGAGAGTGAAAAGAAAACGAAAAAGCATATTCTTGCATGCTGACCTTTTCTGAGTACTTTTTCCATAGAATATAATAGGATAAAACAAGGCAGTGGGGGAAGGATGGATGACATTAGATGTTCTTAACAGCAAGGTTGGTACACTGTGAATCTCCCAAAGGAAGTGGTAGATGCTTTACTGATTAGGTCATACAAAAATTAAAACTTTCATAGCCCTAAGAACATAGTAAACAACTAAATGGTAGAAGTGCAGGCTAATAGATAGTCTCTCCTATTGTTCAGGGGTATGCCACCACTGTGTACGTTCCAAGGCTTTAAAGGTCTCTTTTCAGACCACAAATTAAGTAAAGTCAAAGGACACAAGTGACCAGGACTTACCTCTTGGCCATCCTTGTCTTTGGTGTCTTCTGCATGGCCAGCTACTGTGGAGAGGAACTGCAGCAGCCGGTGAAGGGTATCGCAGTTACAAGGAGGTAGGAGATAAATGAGAAGCTGTAAGGTGCTTAGCTGTTCATCAGGCTCTAATACTAAGAGGGGAAAAAATATGTTCTAAGAAAATCACTCCAACTAACCTAAAAGCAGAATAAATATACGGTTCCCATCCCAAAGGAAGGTATTGGAATAGCTTTGTTTAAGAATCATTTTCCTTACAATGTCAGAAGAAAAAGAGAAAACTTCAAGGAAACATCAGAAGTATAACTACTACTGTTACGGGATTTTTGCCTTAGTTGGTCAACATTTTGCTCACAAGTTCATAGGATCTTTTCTCATCCTATAAGTGAGTAAAATCCCTATTTTATACTCCATCAGTGTTTCTGGACTCAAATATTCTGCTTATTTTTCTACTTACTCCATTCATTTAGGTATAGCTACTGGTATGTAGAGTAGCTGGCAAGCATTTCAGGTTTATGCTTCAGACATTTTAAATCAGTTTTCTTAAAATTTTTCATCTTGCAGAGGTACTGGGAGACTGGAAAAGCAACACCTTTATACCCAGAGGTATAAAGGTCATTCTGCAACCACCACCACTTGAACCATCTAGCATCTAAATGGTAGCCAGTGACAAAAGTGGGACAGAGGCAGGATCTCAGACATGAGGGCTAGAAAGCATCTGAAGAACACATACCAGGCAGCTGCTTAAGCTTGAAAGGTTCAACTTTATTTTTTCCCAAATCTCTGAGAGTCTGGACTTGGGTCTTAAGCAACACAATTGGGAGTACTTAATATCACGGCTTTAAGGACCATTAACTATGAAAAAACTTGAATTTTTGAAGCCAGGCTGGAACTTTGGTCCATGGACAGATCTAAAAATTTTAAGATACGAGCACGCGAATGGCAGTCTGTAAGCTGGTACTGCTGGATCAATGACAAGGTCAGGTTTTAACAGACAACATGAATTCCATCCTTACAAATGCAAAAATATGTATAGTTAGTGAAATCTTTCTTGTTCTAGTTTTCTGGATTATACTTATACAGTATAAAAACCAAGAAGAGACCTCAGTAAATGTATACTAAAAAATAAACTATATTATTTATATTATACATATATTATATTTTTTATATATATACTATTGTATATTAGAATATACTATATTCTTTATAGTGTACTATACAAATACTTGGAGCAAATCAAGGCTAGAGCATTAAAGGAACAAAATAAAAGAAGGCTATTAGTAGAGATGAAAGAATTTAAACAAATTAGCTTTTCAAAATTGATAAATCAAGATGCTGTAAAGCTCACAGAGAGTGTTGATGAAAGGTGTATAAAGTTCTCTGGTAAGAAGTGGGTCAGGCATGTCACGCAGAAATTCCTTTAACAAGGCAGCAACATCATGAATGCTGTGCTCTTCATCTAATACAACATCTATGCCTCGGTCAAACTCTTCACGTAACTGAAAAAGATCACGAGAGAAAACCACAGTCACTTATTGTCCCAATTAATACATCCCAACACAGAAAATCTTTTAAGGAGTAAACTTACTCATTTTCACTTTCAAGATTGAGCATGACTAGTCTTTGGTAAGGTCAAAGATGTAATTCATGTCTAACTGCTGCTTATTCCATGATACAAAACGTTTGTACCAGATTGTAATAAAATACAATTTTTTTCCCAACTAATGTATGACACTCTTGTATGAAAACATGTATCCAAGTATAATTTTTGCAGAAATGCAAGATTCATAACAAAAGCAGAAACCAGACAGAATAAGGAAAACTACAAGACAGGCTCTTATACCACCTTACTGCATTATCCCTGGAACAAGAAAGACTAAAATTGCATGTTGTAACATTTATGATTTTGTACAAAAATATTATTAATAAGATCATGTTAATATCTACCAAATTCACACTTCTCTTGTCATTCAGATAGGCAGCAAGCACACAGCTTCACTAAGACTTCACAGCTTTCCTACAACACACTTTGTTCTGCCTTCCTAATTTAGTTGCACTCATTAAGTGATCATCATTATGGAGTTCACAAACTAATACCATTACAAGGTATTGCTGGGGTTTTTTTCCCCCACCTTGGTCCTCAGCCAACTTCTGTATAATTCAAAGGCATCACACTTCCCAAAGGCAGAAGAAAACCCTCTCCCAAATCCAAGATACTTTATGAAAAGATAAAAGCCTGCCCTTCTGGACAGATTTTCCAGCATCAAGAGCAGAATACTTTCCTCAAGCTGACAGCTTCACCTTTTACTCTCTTTTCATTTTGAAAACAGTCAAGACGTTTTAAACCTATTTCCTAGAAAAAATTTGTACCTTTGCTAACATTATGAGGTATCACGATATCACACTTAATCTTCTCACAGAGTGATTACAGCTAAATCTTATAGACAAGGAAATCTGAGGTATCAGGTTTATTCACCAGGAATATTACAAACACACCAGAGAGGAAAGAAGCTAAGTCAAAAGCAAACTATATACCTGTGGTAGTTTGTGGCAAATCTTCATCACATGCAAATCTATCCTCAGTGTGTTCAGTGTGCAAATCCTGCGTTTTCAGCTGAGATGTTCTTTCATAATGAGTGTGAAAGGTATTCACTAAAAACCACAGCCTCCATTCTCATTTATTAAGATTACTTTTAACATTATTGGTATCAGTCATTACTAATCATGAATAATTATGCTATGAAGACCACAATATGTTTTTTACCTAGTATTATTCTTTGATTTATGGTCAAGGATTTTCCAGTGCCAACTTGGGGACTTCATGCCCAGCTTAATTCTACTCTCCAGACTGGTAACGAATGCAGAACATCCCTGTGGAGCACCATAAATTACCTCAACCCAGAAGATTGTTTCTGCACTTATTGCTCAAAAGCAGCTGAGGAAACAGATTAGCACTGCATCAGGAATTCAGACTTCCCAAATAGCTGTCTAAATCATAAACTGCTGTTACAGTCTTGAATATGGCACTTCTGACCTGATATCCTGTGAGACCTACAGAAATGTCGTAAGAAGCAAAATATCATAGAAGTTTTGGTGAGACGTGGCCACATTTCAGGCCCAGTTATCAAGGCTGTTAAAACCTTATATTGTAAGTTTCAACTTTAAGTCTTTCAGACCCCATTCACATGGAAAGCTTTCAGACTTTTCAAAGATACAGCTGGTGAACAACAACATCCATTGAATCTTATGATATGAGAGATGAGGACATCTGTGCTGGAACAGGGGATAGGAGAACAGAGCTCCAGCTATTTCACTCTTCATCCTCAGGGTTGAAGCTTCCACAATGTCATCAGGCCCAGTATTGACAGTTGCCCACCCCAACCTTGGCAACAATGCTCTGCTCGAGCATCTGTTCCGGGCACAACGACGGTACCTGGCATCCTGATGCACCAGACCTACCACCTTGAGTCAACATGAGCTCAGGAATCTTTGTCCTACACCCCAGTGAACATGAAGGAGGAGGTTTGCAGGAGATGCACATGTTCTGGATTTTCTCTTCCTGCTCACCAATCAAAAACCCCACTGGCACATGCATCTACTTATTTATGTATTTACTGCAACAAACTACAGTTGAAACAGGACATTTTCTAACTAGGGAAGGAAGGAAAACAAAATATGTTTACTTTCTACACAAGAAAAACTAATGAACAGCTGCAAAAGCACACCAAAATCTGAGTGCTGGGTTTGGCTTTCTGTGGTTCAGAAAATAAGTGGAATTTTAATTGAATCCAGACTTTCCCATGTGTTCATGTTGACAGCATTTATTACTGTAACTACAAGGGCCAAGCTCATGCTTCGTTGTTGTTTAATGAAATATATCAATTTACCTAGTTCAATAAATTAGTCCATGTAATAAAAAACATAGATACCCAAATCTCTTGATTTCCTCACCTTTTGAAAACAGAATAAAAGTGGTGAAAGTTATTGATGATCAAAGGAAGGCTTAGTTTACAAGTAAATGATAGAAGCTTTCTGCTTTTTCCCCAGACATATGATGCAATTGTACTCACCCCTAAATGATAATATATGTTTTGACACTGAAGCTTGCAATGCAAATGTGAGGCAACTTCAATACTTTATCTAGTTCAGTGTTTATCTGAAAACTGCCTCTGCAGATGTTTTTTTAGTTTGGTGTTACACCAGCTACTCAGGAATAGGAACTGCTGGAGAATGAGCTACAAATCAGTAGGCTATACTGTCCTACCAGCCAAAATCAATTCAGTTTAGCCATTCAAGGTAACTTTCCAGAATGATAAAACATTACACTGTGAAGTTTTTGCAACTTTTTGCAAAGAACTATAACTTCTGGGATCAGATACAGTCAAGCTTTCTTTTGGTTTTTTTTCTGTTTGGTGTTTTTTGTCTTATACTTCCTGGGAGGGGTATTTTCCTGTAACTTTTTATTCCCTCCTTATGCAAACACTATCCACTGTTCTCCACTGCTCTAATTCAACAAGTATTCCCAGCTTCTGGGAATAACAGTGCAATATCTAGGTAGGTATACCTAGGAGGTAATACCTCCTAGCACTTGACTTTGTCTCTGGAACTTAATTGTATGCTGTCTTTGCTTTTTCATCATTTGGCTGAGACTAAGACTTGGAAGGGTCTGCTCTGACCTTGAAGTCTAGCAAGGGTAAAAGAAAGGTAACATTTAGGAGCAGCAATCTTAGGGTCAAGGAAATTGTTCTGTACTTGCATGCTTTCTCATACCATGAGTTTTCCAAAAGAGATTTACAGTTTGAGTTTACTTTGGGAGCTTCAGCTGTTTCTGAGATGAAACGAACAGCCAAGATTTTTTTTTCCCTGCAGTGTGACCTTTGGAAAATTTCTTCACTGTAGTTTATTTGGATCTCCAACCCTGTGCTACTTTTGCAGAGCAAAACATACAGAGACTGTTAACCTGCTGAGAACCTGACAAGGATTTCACCAGATGTAAAAGATACTGGAAATGTCTGTTATGAGCCATCAAAAAACCAATGAAGTCACTGACCCAGAAAGCCTAAATTTCACCGTACTACAGATGGGGAAGAAATCACAACAAAAGGAATCAGATTTATTTGTATCATACCATATCCAATCCACTCACCTGTCTTACTCTCTTTTTTGAGCTTCCAACTCTGAATATTCCTACTGTCTGGAGACCTGCAAGTGTAACACATCATAGCACTGTTTTACTGTTTAATATTCTCCTGAAAATCGCATTGAACCAAAGCATTCTGACTATGTGTGTACTTAAAAGAATTAAAAAAAAAAAAAAGGAACATATTTCTCCACAAACTTGTACTTACGATGTTGAGGCAATATTCGGTTTTGATTAAGAAGCCATCCACTGTGGTTTTTAAGGATCACACTTAATCTGCAAAATGGCATCTCTGTGACATGTCTGGTGATGCCACTTTGGTAGTGCCACTGCTATGAGAAACAGAGGTATGCAGAGACTGAGGCACTACTCAGGGTTTGAAGGTGTAATTTCAGGACTGACATCAAAGGGAACAGGCAGTATAACAACTAAATACATGGGCACTGAGCTGTGTCTTTGGATACAGGAAGCAGTTGGTATTTGGGGTTACTCACCGGCTCTAAAGTGCCTGTCAAGACAAAGTTGAGAGTTTCCTTCAAAGGTACATAAATAGGGCACTCAGGCAGACTATGAGAGGGAAGAACTTTAACTGGGAGTTGTGTGCAGTTTATAAGGTAGGAACAGCTATTAAACAGAGGGAAAGCTATAAAGAAGCATTGTTGTACTTCAGGGAAAGTACAGAAGTGTGTCATTTAGACTTAAACTAATTAGGAAATTGGTGTTGCCTGCTATTTCATAAGAAATCAGTTCAAACCTTTTAACCCTGTAGAAAGCCACTACACATACAACAAATGGTTCTCAAATGGACTTATCTTGCAGACTAACGAGACCTGAAAAATTTGAGAGGTGACATGGTCTTTAGCAATGACAATGTGAGTGGAAATTTTAGAGCCTTAAGGAGCTGTGTAAATAATATAATTTTACATGGTCATACATTTTTGCAAAAGGGATGAAATTACCTATAAGCTTGGAAGTTTATGGTCTAAAAAGGGCGACTCTGCAGCTCTCATCTCTACTGACATACAGGAGATGGAAAATTACCTTGTGAAACAAATGCCTTTTGACAGCCATTAGGCTACACTTGCTTGCTGGAGATGTGTCACCCTGAGCAGTGTTTGGAGTTGCACATCTTCGTCAGAGAAATTCAGATAGGATTCTGCTTTTTAGTTTTTAGTCTCAACATAACACCTTTTTAAAATCTCCTTTCTTTGGTTAATAGAAAATTACATTCATGGGCTATCATTCAGTAAACCCTAGAACACTGGCAGGGAATCATCTGAGATGGAGACACACCCATGGGGCAAAGCCTGCAGGCTGGTTACCCATTCCTACACAGACATTCAGTGCTTGTTCTACACTGCAGGTCTACAGAAAGTCAGGCCTTTATATCTCTGGGACATGATCCCAGGGAAAACAGGGAAGATGAACAAGGACAGGGACTTTTATGTCTAAAAACAGAACCATTTTTTGTTACATAATGTTCAAAATTATCCTTTAAAGCATTCATCAGAAACTGCTGCTGATTTGTTGCTGAAAAATCGACCTAAAGGACTTATGCATACAAGTAAGTATTTTCAGAATCAGCAGCTCGGTCCATCATACAGCCTAGAATGATACTGGTACAGGGTCCATCTTCTACCATCTTTAATTTCTCTCAGTTCCAATGACTGTCTTGTGGACAGCAGGTTAAATTGAAGAATGTGCACCAGATGATATCAGATTATTGCAAGGTAGTATATTACAGTTTACTCTTAAACAATGCACAATAACCCATCATAAATTTCCCTTAAAGGGAAACTTCAATGTAAGGCAAGTATTTTCATACAGAGCATCACATAGAAAAGAATCTTTGTTATGGCAGTGGGTTAAGAGGATTAAAAATTTTATCACAGATGATCAAGTGACATAAAATCACAGCATCCAAATGATACTTAGCTGGATGGCTTTTTTGGCTGACTCAGATACTTTTATGTTCTCCAAACTCAGCTACCTTTGTTAAAAGGGATGGAAGTCATTCATCTCAAACTTAATCATCCCATACTTGTCAGCCATGGTATCTAATCTCTGTAAAAGACTAACAGTGACTATCTTTTGCCGTGTTCCTTGATACATTTGTAAGTTTTCAACTATGAATTGTGAAAGCTCAGCATTGTTGTTTGAATTGCAGTCCCTCATCTGCAAAAGCCTTTCATTCAGTCAGTAAATTATTTCTTTCTGGTGAAATTAGCATCAAATACATCATTTGCTGTTGCAATCACCATTATTTTATGGTTTGTTGATTATCTGGCCATGTGATAACTCTATCTTGCTGTGGCCAAGTTATTTCAATTATCATTAACAAACTTTACAAGACTAAGATACATTGGCAGAAATGGTGAGCAGATACCTAGATTGACTATTGTTTCTGCATTATGTAAAGCTGTGGGAGGTTTGTGTCTGGAAAATCATGAACACATGAGAAGAATACTGGCAGGAGTCTGTAATTTCCTTCGGAGAGAGCAGGCCTGAGCCTGAGGCTGGTCAGGAGGAATCAAGCCAGAGACAAACTGAGTATTCAGCCTTCAAGCCTTGCAATGAATAGGAAGAGGCTTCTTGGAGCTTAATATATATTTAGCATGGAATTCTTTCTTATTCTGAGCCTCCATCTTCAAATATCAAAAGTCTTGCACTACAGTATAAATAGTTCATTTAGCTCTCACACCTTAAGATCCACTGGTTGTGAAGAATGACTCCAGACTGACTGGCACATTTTAGACTTTTCACTCTGAAGGTACAGGTAAACCTGTGGGGTGTGAAGAGCCATTTCTGCAGAGCTGAGCACCCCAGTACAAGATGAGTGACCTCCAAGAAAAGCCTCTATCCCTGTGCTCTATGGGCCAGTTTACAAGCTTTTAGCATAGATCTTTAGTTTGGGAAGTTATCATGTAAGTAATTACTTGTGAGAGAGTATTTTTAGCAAGAGGCAAAACAGGAGGGAAAATGTCTAGTTTTCAAAGATGTTCTTGAAAATGGAAGCATGTACTTGCTTCTCAAAATAGGCATTTATTTATATTATAGTAAAAATACATCTGCCACTCCTGGGAAAACAAAATATTCTTACCATGTTTTTCCAAGTGCTGGCAGCAACTATCTACAAGACGGGGAACCTGCCTGTAAATAGGGTTCAGGCTTAGTTTCTTATCTCTTGCCTTTTCTTTCTTGCTCTGGGCTTCTGCTGGCAAAGAGAGCTGGAGAGCCTCCAACAATCTTGACTGATTGTCATCAAGGTCTGTAATAGAGTCCACAGACATCGCACCCTGTGAAATACACACACACAAATAATCAGTAGGGCTGCAGAAATCTCAGCATCACAGGACATCCAACAAAGACTTTTGCCTACCTGCATTTTATACAAACTAATATAAAAATACAATTTGCTACAACATTTTTATAAATTAATGAAGTTATAATACCAGTGCAATGGATGGAAAAATCACAATGGTACCAATGTTATTCTTATCACATTACAAGGAATTAAAATATTGAAAAAACTAAAAGCTTTCCACTCGCTTACTCCATCTTTTTACTGTTGAAAGCCTGCACATACTGCAGGGCAAGGATGAATCATGGTCTCTGAGTGCACCTCAGCAGTACCCTATCCATGTGCCTGGAGATATACAGATATTTTTAAATCTTACTGACTACTTCTTCTGTAGCTTGGACCACTGTATCAGTGAAACTTAGGCAAAATTATTTACAACCATACACCATATACAGTTAACAGTTAATATCAGAAATACATACAGCTATGGAGTTTGAAATAACCCCACATTATCACAGAATAAAGATACACCTGAGAAGTTGAGGGGTAATATTTTTAAAATATTTCTACTTCACTTATATTAATATTTTAAAATCATTAAAATTCCAATGAAAGCTTTGAAAGCCAGGTTTGGATTACAGCAAGGTGCAGAAGTTCAAGCAGTCTGTAAAATATAATGCAGCACAAGCAGCAGGAGGTTTATGGCATGTTTCAGTGTTCACACTTGAAAAACAGGACTTTTTTTTCAAACCACAAGATTATTGTCACTTCAAAATTATAATTTCTCTCAATTGTTCTTGAACTTATGAGGTGAAAACATACTAGGGGACATGTAGGCTTACAAATAATAATAAAACAGAAAGAAAAACTTCAGGTTTTATTCCTATTAAAAATATCTGTTGTAAACAATTTTTTTTCTTTCTTTCTCAAACAAAGAATAAATTTTACCATAAAATGTACTGTACAGGTATGCAGCATGTCATCATAAGAAATAATAAAGAAAATGTAAATTCCTACTCAAAACTTTGCTGATGACTATAGTCTGTTAAAAGCACACTGTTCTGCTAACAGGTAATTTATAGACTGCTAGTCAGAGCTCTATATCTATTAAATGAGAACTGTTCAATTGCCTTCAAGGGAATTTCAAGCTCCAGAAGTATTTTGTTCCATCAACCTAGCCAACTGAACTTCATGAAGATTTCCAGCTCATAGGCAAAACTCACAAAAAGTCCACCGAGATTTCAAATTCATTGATAAATTTCTAGTTCATAATATCTTTTAAAAAAAACCCATTTAACTTACCAGCTATAGTTCTGTTTCTTGTAACTCATGATAGACGTATAAATGAAATACAGTGAAGTTTTTTAGATTTTTGGTTTTTACCCACATTACTGTAAATAATTACTAGATCCTTCAGAATGCAACTTTTGACCTTTATTTCTGATGTCTCTCTGCTTGATTCCCTTTGCCATTTCCTGCCAACAGGAAACAAAACAAACAAACAAAGAAACCCTCCAAACCAAACAAGAACCTCTGGCTATGATCCATGAGTGTAAAATTCCAACTGAATGGTTTTTTGATTTTGTTTTATTTAAGAGTTTGGCATTCCAAACATCAAATGAATCGATTGACACTGAAAATCCTAACACCATCCTCACCACTGCAGCCCCTGTGTGACAGGTGCCCTCCTTTATACCCTGCCTTTACTGGTCCTTTCCTGTCTGCAAAGCATCCTCACCTCATGAATCATTATCAGAGTCACTTAAGTCGGATTCAGATCCCTAAAATAGATGCAAATACAGTCAGTTCGACGTTGTCCTTGGGCATTTTATCAAAGTTGTGGATTAACTGGCACACTGAGCTGGCTTTAGGAAGAGTGACCTTGAGTTCAGTGACTGAAGTCACTGCTTGGCAATACCAAGTCCAGGCCAGCTCTGATTCTACAAAGTGCACAGGAAAGCATTACCAACATACTCCACCGCTCCAGCTGATCAAACTCAGCCAGACCTATTAGTCTGGGCTCAGACAGACCTACCTGACTGCTGAGGAACAGTGGAGAAGAGACAAACAGTGCAATGGTGCTCAAGAGATAAAAGGTAAGTGCAGGCTTCCTGACCATCCCCTAAATAAGCTCAGGGGAGAGGAGTAAGCATACTGATAAACAGAATTATGAAGACAGACAACATATGGGAAATGAGTTGATATTAATGTTAAATAATTGACAATTCATAAAGTTCATTAGCTAAGTTAACTCCCTAGAGAAAATGCCAGCTCCCTCATGTCACACTGCCCAGCTTAGTCTACTCTTTCTTCTCTGTAGGTGAACCGTGTCCTACTGCATCCTCATGGCTATGGACTAAAGGCTCCAATTCAGTACTCTGAAAGCTGCAATGCCAGTATTGACAAAAAAAACCCCAAACCTAAAACCAACCGTGCAAAAAACTGAAACAAGCAAAACCCTCCCTCAGCTTCTAGGAACTTGGTCCTGATGGAGCTCTATGGATGTACCAAAGGATCCATGATCCTTCTGCTTGCTCACTGGTCAAATGCAGAAATCTTATCACACTTCATGAAAAGAACAGCAGATGGCTCACCTCTGGACACATGAGTTATCTTTCCCTCCTATGAAAAAAGGTTCTGAAGCCCATGAGTGCATACAGTGAATTTTTATTTTTTGTCACTGACTGCCAAATTCTGAAAGTTCATGAGTTTCCCATCACACTTAGTCAAGTTACTTTGCACTTTTGTGTAAACACAAATGCCTGTTTACATGGTTTGCACAGACCAACAGATGTGCATTAATGCATATACAAGACTGCAAACATCATGTTTTCAGCTATTTGCAGACAGAATATAGACACTTCAGCTGGCAGCTAGAGAAACAAAGAGCCCCATGACCCACTTTCTGCCTTCTCTCAACTTGCAATTTACTCCAGACCTACCCCTCTTAAACCCTGGTTTGAAGAGCCCAACAGAGAATTTCTATGAAGCAGGTTTTATCCTAAGTATGAAAGGTGAGATTCCTAAGAAAATCTTTTATTTTCCAGAGTCTGTTCTTGTAGCTCAATTCTTGCTCAGATTTCTTAAAAGTGGTTTTATTCAAAGTCTTTTATTATGCAAATTTTTGTCCCTCCACTGCAAATGAAACCAAAAAGCAGTTAAGTCTAGAATCTCTATTCCATGGTAACAATAGAAAAAAAAAATTACTACTATTACTAACTGTAGAACTGGAAAGTTCAGAGCATAAAATTTACTTACAAGGAACAGAATTATGCTAAAAATCGGTCAATTTTACATGTAGCTTAATATTCAACCTAAAACCACCACACTGTGTTCTGCTGTCACAGGCATCTTCATAGCCTGCAGGCAAAAACATCCTTCAAAGATCCTGGTACAAATCTAGTCTGACAACTCCTTACTTACCAGAGGATGTGATGAGGGTTAGACCATAAGGATTTTTATTAATATTAGGAAAGGGATTAATAGTTAGATTTATTATCAATTTAGAGCTAGATTAAGATGAGTATACCTATAAATATCAAACACCTAAGTTTAGTCTTCCCCTGCTGAAAAAATTAGGTTGAAGACAGATGGAATTTGTTAAATCTAAAAGACTTCGACAGAAGAAGGTCGATAAAGGGAGCAAACAGGAAAACTTCTAGATAATCTCTCTGCTTCTTTGCGATCTGTAACAGACCTGCAGAGCTTGTATGATCTTTTCTGACCAGCATCAGCAAAAGAAGACTCCCACTACAGTTAAGAGTTTCCTGATGTTGATGAGGCTGACTTCCACCTGAAAAAACCTCACTATTCAAACATAACAAAAAAATATTCCACAGTCCACACACAGAGGTTTTTCCTGGTCCAGCTCTGGACCTACTGTCACACAGCCCATTGTGATGTGTCTACTTACACGTCTCCTTGCTCGTGGCGCTGGCTCAGGTGTGTTAGGAGAAGTGGATTCATTCGGTGTTTCTGAGGTTGAGCTGAGAGATGAGTTACTGCTTGAAAGTTCTTTGTTCTGTCTTTTAGTTCCAAATGGCAACAGAAAGGCCACGAAATCTGAAACATCTTTTTGCTCTTCTCTCTGAGAGTCTTGCTTGAGCTTGTAGGCCCGGTCATTAGCAATCACTTGAGACAAAGGCATTCCAAAAGCCTGGGGAATAAATTCTGCAACAACAAGAAGAAAATGCTAATATTTACCAAACATCTGAATGCTTATTTAGTACAAAAAGAATTAACTGTTAAGTTGTTAAGAAATCTGAAGTCCCTTTAAATTCCAATGAAGTATTGGACTGAATAATAACAACAGTGCCAGGTAATTGTAGCCCATGGTATCTGAATCCTGTTTCAAGTCACATCATGCAAGATATACTGCACAGAATCTTGGAAAATCATTTGAAATCAGATCTAAGATGTTAACTTCCACCAAAAGTAACTGAAGTTGGGCACTTCTGGTTACACACAGATGGTGCAGAGGGGCATCAGAAGCTCTGGTAACCATCCTGAGACTGGGGAGCCTCGCTGGACTGTGCCAGAGCTCTCTCTCTAATGTTTCAGATCCCTTCACCAGGCTCCTTTCTCATAAATTCTGTAGGGCACCAGAGTCAAGGGGTACTGGCACATGCACAGGTTTCGCTACAGTTCAGAGGAGTATGAATCTACTTGTGCAGAGACCTTCGAAGTACATTCACTATTCAGACTAAGCCATCAAGGATATGGTTTTAAATTTATAAAAGAACTATACTCTTTTAAATACTGGTAAGATTAAACCTGTTTAATAGTGGCATATCAGTATAAACAATACAATAACTTTGCAAATACTTTGTAACAATAAAAAAACCAGGGACACATGGAAACACAAGAGAACATGTTTGTCGCAATTAACAAAAAGAACATAATCCCATCCCGCATCAATATAATTGTAATGTACAAAACCAGCATATGCCACAGGTCTCAAAGTAAAATGCTTAAGTATTTTACAAAACAGGAAGATGTTTTACAGTGAATCAGTCAGCAACTAACAATCAAATTCTCATTTATTTTCAAATCAGACTTATCTGAGATTAGCAGAAGCAAAGCCAGTAAGACAGATTTCCAACTAGAGCTGGTTTGTCCTCAAAAGAAATGAAAAAGTAACTACTGATGTTATTCACCCTGGTGAAAATGAGTGCAACTTCTACTAGGTTCCAGCTTCAGACCTGCTCATATCAGGAATAAATAAAACACCAGAGATTAAAATCAAATTTTTAAGCATCAAAAGAGGAATTATAAAAAAAAGGAAGCACAAAGAAAAATTCTTATATTCTATACTTCTCTTTTGCCACAATTGTGCTAATAATTAAAGGCCAAAATTCCTTCTGGAATTTTAAGTCTAACTAGGTCTTTGATGACACTTCCAAATTGTATCACTGAAAAGAAGAGGGTATTTTAAGAATCTTGAATAAGGACACTACTAGTCTATCACAACTAAAGAAACAAGAGTCTGTTGTACTGTTTTGGTAGAAACA
>NW_008238464.1:13475996-13479251 GCF_000691975.1 Corvus brachyrhynchos
TGCTCTTTAGAAGCATGAAATGTTAAGACACAAATTAACTTTGGTGGCCAGACAAAAACTAAATCAGGAAGCAGAGCCTCATATATCAAGCAACTCTGGAGGTGACCTATGAGTAGAATGACATCTAAAACCATCTGCATTTAATTTAGGACAAGAAAGATCATCACACAGATATCAAGCAATGCAGGGATTGCCAGTTCCAGGAGTTCAGTTAGACCTTTCCCTCCTATACTCAAGCAGCATGTGTATACAAAATTATGACAGTATTAATATTAAATTTTTTGATTGTTCTGAATTATCTTACTAATGAACATTTAAGATGACAAATTTGAAATGCACATATGCAAGAGGTGTCCCCTTCTGGTTGTCTTAACTGGGTGCTTTGTTGTACTCCCAGCACCCCTTTTTTTATTTGTCCTTCTACAACATTTCCTGAGAAAAGCCACTGAGACAAATTAAATCCTGAAAACAGTATTTCTCTGGTTTGGCTCAGAGCTGCTTATGCTTTAGATTGGGAGAGGGCAGGAGTACTGGGCTCATGTGATGCCCAACAGCATGTTGATGCCATTAATCCTACATCAACTGGGGCAAGATCAGCAGGAGACAAGATCTGAGCACTGCTTCATTAAAAGAATTTTTTATTAAAATGACCCTTTTCCTGACTTCAATATGTAAAGGCTGGTATTTTGAGGTAGGCGTTGGCCCTCCTTGGAAACTCTCAGGTGTGGGATTCCAGGTTTTTAACTGCTCTTACTCAGTGTGGGCCAGAGAAAGGACAATAAGCCTCTACTCCAGGTTGCTCTGATGTAGGCCTTCTCAGAGGACCTCATGAACCACTTCCTTGATTTCACAATGCCTGGCAGAGATGTGGAACTGGATGAAAACCAACTGGCTGAATTTCAGACTAAATACAGATGGTAGTGGTGCTGGCTGGCAGTGGTAATTACATTAAAGAGTTGGCAAACCCAGAAACTTTTTGCTCATTTGTTGAAATTGAGAAAATCAGTTCCCCCTCTGCAGACTGCTGACAGCCTCAAGTTCCCACCAAAATGTGTGTGTGTGCTTGCACCATGGGCTGTGGTGGCAGGGAGCATGTTCTATCCACCACTCTTCAGGAACATTCAATCCCAAAAACTTCCTTGTTGAACAAGTAATTAGAGTGAATGTTAGCACTTCTGACATTTCAGATTCATTAAAAAAGAAAAGCTGTACTCATGTGAAGTAATTAGCAACCCCACGGATGGGAGAGGCAGGGCACTAACTCAGACACAAGATGTGTGGGTTTGAGGCTCTGGTCTCACAATGCAGGTAAAAGGACCAACTGCCTCTTTATAGCTGTAGGCTGGGGATCCCCACTATTGGAGAGGTTTTATTTGTATGAGGAAATATACCTTAAAGCAGTGGCTCAAACCTTGGTCTGTTGTATACATACTGAGTGCCAAAGCTACCAAGTTAGTTATTCTCTCTAAACTCAACAAAAAATTGACCATTCAATGAAGAGACTGGGCAGTTAAAAAAGATGTTTTGCAGAAAGCATCATGTAAAAATGTGAAACAACCTGGCAGATTGGGCAATCAGCTTGGAAACGTAGACTTGTATCCTTAGCTAGCAGCACTTTTAATACACTCCAGTTTTCAATGTTTACTGGCAAAGGAGAGAATTTAATATTTTGGAGAAGTGCATAATTTCTCTTACCAGAAAGCCAATCTTGCAGTTGAGGCCAGTTTCTTAACAAAATTTTGATTGAAACTGGTAAGTTCCTAAGAAATCTTTCTTTGGTGGTAAATCACCATTTCTAATAAAAAGCAGCATGTCACAGAAAAATTCCCAGCCAGATCAAATGAGACTTTCAGTGATCCGAAATCCTCCTTTTTGCTAATCAAATGATAATATTCAGGATGTTGACCCACGTGGTTATAGCTTACTTCAGCTCATGTCACCCTGTCCAAATAAAGTTTAAAAGACTTCTCTGAAGTTTCAGCTGGTGAAAACTGCTTTTCATCCCACAAAACATAAGAGTCTATTAGGAACCAGTGAGGTCTATATTCTAGACTCTATTGAGTCTTTCAATACTAATAAAGTGAATATTAACTATGGTTAGTCTCCTTAGCATTTGGAGTTTTTTCTTAAGTACATTGTAAATGCTGGTTTTGGGCTGCTAAAATCCTGTGACCAAGATTTACTAAGGTGTTTGTCCCACCTCTATTTAAATGACAGGAATAGAGATCAGGGAATAACATGCTCTTAAAGGGGTATTTAAAGGGGGTCTTTAAGTCAATCTCCCCAGCTAGACAGATAGGGTAACTGTTTTGCTAACTGAAATCAGTTATTTCAGATCTGAAGGGACAGTGATGGAAGCAGAAAATAAGGAAAACAGAAACCTCATAACATAATGGAAACTGCAAAACTCCTTCCATCTCAAGGTTCTCCAAAACCTGCAGTGACTCCATGAGATTCGAGATAAGACAATGTTCTCAGCATCAGTTCTGTGGCTGAAAATCACTTCAACTACTCAGAGCTCACTGACCTTCAAGGAGTGAGATAAGGCCCTCCTGATCACTTATGCTTTTTTCTGGGAGTATGTCTGGGGTTTTTTTACAAAAAATTAAGAGATTATTTGGTACTTTACTTGATTTTAATATAAAATATGATACAGTGTTGCTTAAAAAACCCTTTCTTTATGCCTAGAGAGCATGATTCAAAGATTTTTACAGAAGCATGGTAGGGCACTGAAAAGGCTTGAAAAAAAGCCAATTTCTGATAAACCACAATAAAACAAACTTCATTTATTCAGCTCTCTCCTTACGCTGTGCCAAGGCACATGGATACCACGATAGGCTGAGTTACTGAGAACAAAGGCAAACATTAAAAAATACATCTTAATTTACTGAGCATGAATGGTAAGTAAACACAAAAGAGACTTTCAAAAATTTTGAACTAAAGAAAAATCAAGCATCTACTGCTGGAGTTGCATAATCCAGAGTTACCAGGAAGGCCTTTTATCAGGAAGTCCCGCACACACTGCAGCTCTGCTAAGGCCCCACAGATGAACCTGCCAGTTATTTACATTCCACACAGAAACATCAGCAAAAGGGATGATTCTTAGTTACTCAAACAATCACATAACAAGTGATTATTATTTCTGAGCAGGTCTCTCCATTCACCTGTAAGGTTTACTGAAACCAAGGCAAAACAAAGTTGGTTTACTGATAAAGTATTCTAGGAAAAATAATTTCTGGGAGGCATCTCTCTCAG
>NW_008238464.1:13479325-13489959 GCF_000691975.1 Corvus brachyrhynchos
AATGCCTGTGTGTACATTAAAAGTAGGCCTGCTTATGCAGACACCCAGATCACAGGCACGGGACGGACAAAAGACTCTGCTTCTGCTGCCGTCAGAATTAGCACTGAATTCATAAGGGAACAGGATCCAGCCGCCAGCATGCACAGCATCCTGAGAATGTCTTATTCCAAGCAGCATGGACATGTCACTGCTCCTCCAGCCTGAGTACTGTCTGTCAGCAGCCAAAGCCAATGTTTAGAGACGTATGTAGACAGCAGGATCGAGGGTCATGATGGCCATTAATAACAAGCAGGCTGGGTAAAGCAAAAACCCTTGAATGATAGAAGCTGAAAATATTGCTTAAATATCTGGGTGGAGTGCTGTTCTCCTGTTTAGTCTGTTTGCATCCAGCAAGTTTTGCTATATCCTGCTTTGGTGAATCACTGAGAGATGTAAAAACAATTGAAAAAACACTTCTTTTACAATTTCTCCCCTTTTAATGAGATGTTGACAGATATCAAAAGGGACAAAATAAAGATATGAAACTCATTTAAAGTGCATTCAATTCTACTGTAGTGTCTTTATTTGCCTTCAGAAGCCTGACAGGTTGCTGAAACTAACTTAACAGACAGGTTGACTGATCCATCTAAATAAAATGTGAAGTTTAGACAGCAAAACTCCACAGATTGGACTGAGTCCTAAAATACAAGTTATTAAATCTCCAAACAGTCCTAGCAAAAATGAGTAGTTCCATTTGGTTGTGCCTTTTAAGTATAGACATCTGGTGGGGTGGTGGGGGGAAGAACAGTCTTTGGCACAAACTGGAGGGAGGTGACACCTCTCCAGAGAGAGCAACCCCAGAAACCTGCACCCTGGGGCAGTTCAGTGCACATTGGTGCTAAAGGAGAGGGTTTGCCAGGCAAGAGCTGCAGTGAGGCCTCCATCGTGCATCCCTGGTGACCAGCATGGTGGCCCTTTCTTTCCACCTCTGTGGCTTCCTGTGCCAGGTACATCCCTGTTATCTTTGATTGCGGCCCACACACACGATCACATGGTGCTGCATGATTGTCAGAATTAACCTCCAGCAGTCTGTCTTTACAAAAGGGGATTTCAGGTGGCACATACTCTGGGCAGGACCTAACAACGTGGTCCCCTCAGCTGTTACCTGTCTGGGTATGTGGGGGCTCCCAGGCTGGGATAGAGAAAACTCAAAATGTTTGGAATTAATGACACTTCCAACTGCAACTGTGTTTACAAAAGTGATGCTGAAGGGATGGAAATGAAGTCTGCATTAAGGCAGCTGCATCTCCTCTGTATGAAGGGTCTGGAAATCAGCTTCCCTGATTCCCCTCCGACGTCCTGTGGCCTGGTCTTGTTGTTTTCTTCTCCTCACAACAGTGCAGCTGGACTAGTTACTAAAAAAACCCACCACAAACTCCCCAAAATAAACAGAAGGAAGGCGTTCCTTTCAGGCATGAGGACTGGGGACCTGCCCGGGTGGGTAAGCGTGTGCTCCCAGCCTTTGTTTAGCACACCCACGTTCACAGTGAGGAGTGTTTGTCTTGGACCGGCTGGCCAGAAATGGGAGATACTCTCTTTACAGAACAAGCTTGCTGTGAAAGGCATGTGGAGGGAGGTTAACTCTTCCTTCAGGTGACATAGAGGCCACTGTACAGGGAACGTGGTGGGGCTCAATTCTGATGTGAGCATAGCAGGCTCATCTTTATGGAGACCAGCAGCACAAGGCCTTATATTTTTCTTTCCAGAGCCAACTCATCAGCTGAAAGCTGGGCAAATACTGTCCTCCCTAACTCCTGAGGCTGGAGGAGATGCTGGTGCTGCTGCTTCCCACAGGAAAACCGCCACCTTTCAACCACTGTGATGGTCTCCATGGCACAAACCAGAAATCCTGGTTGTTCATTCCCTCTTCTGTCATGCACTAAGACTCTGCTCAGCAACTACCTGAGAAACAGATGCTCTTTAACAACTTAGAGGGGCAGAAAAAAAGTACACCAGAACCAACCATTGCCAGAAAACCTGACAAGTAAGATGCCATATGCTGCCATTTGGGATATTTTTGCCTAATTGCTGTTGGCAATAAGTAAGAGCAAATATGCCTTTCTTTTCACTCTGCTAACACAACCTGTTCAGAACCTGACTCCTTCCAATTTCCTGGACCCTTATTGATCAGCCCAAGTTTTTCCTAAAGGAAGGAGAGAAATACAGATTCTACTCTTTGAGAAGTGATGGGGTATTTTCTTCTCAGAGGGTGCTCCTATAATATTTTATAAGTGGAGAGCACATGTAAAACGTCTCTGTAACTCAGAACAAGACAGTGAGAGGTGGAAGAAAAAGGATAAAAGCAGAGGGGTATATGTTTGAAACATGAATTTCAAATAACAATAAGAAAAAAGGAATTAAAATTAAGAGAATCAGCATAGTGATTTCTAAAAATGCTTGGTATAGTTAACCAGATAGTATGAGCAAGGCTGAAAACCAGGAAGTAGATAAATTTAAACAATGATGAATAAGTACAAAGTGCTGACCTTCACCGTGGAAACTAGTGAGCCCTAAAAGGCAAAATGTACTCAGAAAACCCTTCAGAATAAAAATCAAGTATATCCCCAAACCTACTAACTGAATGAAGCATAAATGCTACCATGCAAGGTAGACACCCAAGAAAATCCCTGAACAGAAGTGTAATAGCAGAAACTAATATTATCTGGAACTGCTCAACCAGTGCAGCTGTGTAATTACTGGAAACAGAGGTCAGCTGAAATAAAACATGGCTGTAAGGAAATACAGAAAAATGCAAGGCAATGTAAGAAAATTATTGTTTGAAAGATCTTTGGCAACAGAGAATTTAGCGGAATAAAGACCAACTTTGGGTTAAGGATTTGTATCTATCACCAAAAGGACACACTTGCTTCTCAAGGCACTGCACCAAAGAGCATTGGTGGAGCTCTGAAAGTGCAATTGCAAAGATCCATCAAGTTTGGGTGACACAGCAAAATTCTGTCTTTGGTGAATTATCAAAGCGATTTATCATTGTTAAAATCTGCTACAGCAAAGAAAAATGTGGGGAAAAAACCCCAAAATGTATTTTAACTCTCAAAAGAGCTTCTAAAGAGAAACTTTCAACAGAGACTACCAAAGTCATGCTACCCATAAGGGAGGAAAGATAAAAGCTCTCAGTACATCAAATATTTGTGAGACACAGATCATTTAAAAAAAAAAAAGCAGGATGTGGTTATCCTTTTCTGATGCAGAAGAGTACTCCACAAGCCCTATTAAGATCAATATCTGGCAAATGCACTGAAAGGAGGGCAGGTTTTACACAGAACGAAGTTACTTTGCACTTCTAACTGTACAAACATCAGAAAAAACCATAGTAACAATCACTAATTACAGTGTAGCCAAATGTAATGCATTAATAGGACAGTACAAAAAAGATTTTCCCCCAAAAGAGGCTATAAAATCATTATGACTCCTGCATGTGGGCTCAAGTCATATTTCAAGTTATTCTTGTTACAAATGAAAACGTTGATATTTGCAATACAACACAGGAAGCCACTAGATATATCAAACCAATGTGTCAGGGGATAGTCAGTTTTAGAAAGATTAATACAAATATTTACCATAACCAATGTTAAATCAAGAAAATAATAATCACATATTTAAAATCATCAAATAAAAAATTAAAAGAAAAATATTTTTTTCTTAACAACTATCTAAAGTAACTTTGAAATGGGGATGTTAATTTTTTCAGTGGAATTTCAAAGTTCCCTTCTTCTGCTAAACTAGACTAAAAGTAAGCACATCAGAGTAACCAGGTCACATCTCCTGTCACAATTTCCTGCATTTGTGTGCATGTTTGTGAAACTGGGATATCAATACAGAGTTTTACTACCGTTTTTAGAGAAATTCTTTTCCAGAAGTGAACATAAAATTAGATGCACAATTACCTACATGCAATTTCACAGACACTTTTCAGTGTCTCAGTATTTAGACTTGGTTCAAATGGCTCTGAATTACAGGTCAACTTCAGGTCTTGGATTAGGACCCAGCCCATAAAGCTGATTAGTTTCCAAACAAAAGAGTACAACCATATCTGTAAATCCATGTCACATGGAGGTTATTAAAATCCAACTGATCAGTAGTACTGAAGCATTCATATATTTTAAACAATGTCTATTTTCCTAAGGTTAAAGAAAGAAAAGCAAACCAACTGACTCGCTTGGGCAGTGCGGGGTTTATGTGCTTTGTAAACTGAAAGATGAGAGAGCAAATGCAGGTGAAGAACTGGATCATGTTGCCAGACCACACTTGCACTGGATGGTGAAATTGGGGAGAAAGAACAATGGAGAAAAGATGCAGTCCTTTAAGTCTTCCTTTTTTTCTCAGGGAAAAAAAAAACCAACCAAAAAACCAAACCTTTCAGTGGAAGAGATCTGAGTTACACTAAAGTCAAACAGAAAAGATAAAACATTTTTCAGCTTGCAAATAAATACCTAGACAGTTTATCAGCTCAACAACATTCTCCTACTTTAAAAAGTATGTTTCAGACTAAAGAAATCTCATATGCAAAACTAAGACCCGACCACTGAATATGTACTCATTTTACCTTTGTCTCTGTTCTTCTCCTTTCCTAAAGAGTCCAGTTTCTTTCTTAATGACTTCTTCCTCTTTTGTCCATCTGCGAGAGGCAAAAAAAAAAAGAAAACAAAAAAAGGAAGTAAGTGAAGTAACACTGAACAAACTGCTGCACAAGCTGTAGGAACATGGAGTGAGATGGTCACAGCACTGGGGATCAGGGAGGGTGTGAGGCACATTTCACAAAGACTAGGGACCATCACAGTCCTCTGGCCCAAAGGAGGGTGCCTTTGTTCGCCCAAACGCTGAGGCTGTACTGGGGAACACAAATGTATCCCCTGCATGCTGCTGGGAACATCTACATGTGTGGGCACTGAAGAGTTAACAATGGAGGTTTTTTGCTGGGTGCTCTTGACAGCAAAGCACCATAAACCTACAAGGTACTGGGTAGCCTTCATCCATGGTCACAAGACTGTGATTCAGGCGTGGAACTAAAGGTAGAATTTGGAAAGGGAGGATTACTAACAGCCAGGATAAAGTTCTGCATACCAGTCATATATCACCGTATCCACGGGTGATAGCTGACCACCTTCATGACCCATCTGATCTGAACTCATATGGGGAGCTGGCAGCTGGGTACAGCAAGTCCAGATTGGTTCAGATGGATTAGAGTCTCAGAGGAACGATTGTTCTGACAATCGATATATTGTCCAAGTTTCCACTAAGGTATTAAGGACTGAAGATTCTAAGCAATATCAGAGGCAGGTTGGTTCTTGAAACGATTATATCAAAATGATTTTATCATTATTTCCTTCAGCAGCATCTTTTATAATTAAAAGTGAACAAACCAGCATTTTATTTATTAGGTCTCAACAAATACCAGGGATTAAGTCAAGGGCCTGCGTTAACTTGTACCTTTTGAATTTTCCAAGTTTCACAGCAATATAAAGGGTCTGCCACAGAAACTGATATGCTAGACACTGCTCTAGATGAAGCTTAATGAACATGTACCTTTTCCTTACTGATTTTGTAATATGGCAAAAACTCAAAAATGAGCACACTGTATCCATTTCACTTTTAGGGCAAGAGGGTCACCAAATAATCTGTCTCAACACCTTTTTCTAGTTTTGTAAGTCAGTGTCTTAAGTGGTGTTTTATAGGAAGGAACATACCCCAGAGGAGTGAAGTGGATCTTTGTTGATGAACTCTCATCTTTGCAATTAGGGGTCATGAGAGAATACAAGCTGTTTCTCCATACTTTTCCCACAAATCCTACTAAAAATCAAGTCCAGAACATCACCTGATAGACTGCTCAACAAATTCTGACTTTTTTATAGCCAATTAATATCCTTTTAATTTAAAAGTAACATTTCATTTTACTTTTTGTAATGGTGGTTGGACCGACTCCACTCGCACTCTGCAGTTATTTCCAGGATACCACAGAATCATGGAATGGAAGGGAGGGTTGGAAGGCAGTTCTAGTCCCTTCCTAGGAGATCATCTAGTCCAACCACTCCCCCCAAGTGCAGGGTCACCTGCAGCAGGTGACACAGGAATCTGACCAGGTAAGTTTAGAACATCTCCAGAGAGGGAGACTCCACGACCTCCCTGGGGTGCCTGTTCCAGTGCTCTGCCACACTCAATGTAAAGAAGTTCTGCATTGTGTTGAAGTGAAAATTCTTGTGTTTTCCTTTATGGCCATTACTCCTTGTCCTGTTGCTGGGCACTGCTGAAAAGAGTCTGGCACCATCCTCTTGGCACCCAACTTTGAGATATTTATATGGACTGATGAGATCCCCCTCTCAGGCGTCTCAAGCCTAAAGAGACCCAGCTCCCTTAGTCTCTCCTCATAAGAGAGATGCTCCAGACCCCTCATCATCTTTGTAGGCATTTCCTGGACCCTCTCCAGTAGCTGATTGTCTCTCTTGCGCCGAGGAGCCCACAATTGGACACAGCACTCTGGATGTGGCCTCACTGAGGGCAAGAATATGGGCAGGATCACCTCCCTTGATCTGCTGGCAAAGATCTCCCTATGCACCCCAGGCTACCAGCAGCCCTGCCGGATGGAAGGGTTCCCAGCACTCACTGAACTAGGATCTTCGGTTCCTGTCTCGAGGTAGAATTGCCATGCGTTGGTTATGTTAATTCCCCTTTGCCCACACCTGCTCCAGTGAGAATTCATCTCTCTGAAATAAGGCTGACTATTGAGAAGGTATTCTGGATGAGAGTTCAGCAATATAATGGTGGTAATTCATTACCTGACATGGTCTATGATTAGATTTTCCTTTTTTCTTAGCCACGTGACAAGGTTATAACTCAAAGTCATATTTTGATTGACTAAAAGATCAGACTTTTCACACCTTCTGACATTTCCTGTTGCTAAGATTGAGTTTATAAAAGAAATTCTTTCACCTCTCGGCAATATGAATAGTTGGTAGCCTGCTTATATACACCTGACAGTACAGCTTGTTTTTATAAGGTTCCCAGCTACCATTGTGTTCTGGCTTTATACATATAAAATAATTTTCAAATTATTTTCCATGTTATAAATTCAAATTACTGCTTCAGAGAAGCTTTTTGATGGATGACTAACACTTCTTTGGAGTCACAGAGCCTTACTCTCCAAAAACCCATTTATTGATATTCTGACATCCCACTGAAGTCTACTGAGACATAAAAAAATGAGAGAAAGAATCAAAATTTAATGTAAAATGCAGTGTTTTTCTATGATCATTTACATTTACAGTTTACCTCACGGCAAGAAAAAAGGAGTTGTGTATGAAAACAAGGCTGAGAGGAATCTCAGTGAAAAGCTAAAGCTCAGAAGATCTGCCAAGAGGTTTCAGGTCAGTTCAAGTTCTCCTCCTCCCCAGCAAGAGACATGATAAATTGCAGTCTATACACTGTACATATAAACACGTTTTGAAATTACTGTTGATTCAGGGTACATCAGGCATGAACGTTGCTGAAATATTCATAATGTATTTAAAGACTTATGCAACTCCAGCAGTTTTACATATTAAATGAACCCAATTCACAATTATAATGCTTAGTACTTACTAGCTGCAGTGTGGCTTTGAGAACATAATTAATATCCAAAATATTCTTGAGAAAGTGGCAAAGCATTATTATCCATGCTTAATACCTACTGTATGTTTTTAAATTAATTAGCAAATATTATGCAAAATAGTATTGTAAAGCTATTAGCTATATTGCAAAGCGCTATTAGGTATGGATGGACTACTGTTTTTAATTTCCACTTTGGAAATGTTCAAACCACATAGTGATAAAAGCTGTTGGGCTGTTATCCAGTCTTTTGTATATATAATTGTCAATTTATGTCTTCTTACTGTAGATTAACAATACACTCCTCCTTCAACAGATTCCACTCAAGAACATCAGCAAGACTAGAGAAACACTCAAATGACAACGGTCAAAGCAAAGGAAGCTGCATTTTTTTTCCTTTGCTAGTCCACTCTGTTTTTCCTGAAGGGCACCTGTCCAGGCAGCTGTGCAGATCAGTTTGTTTTTCAGAAATGGACTTGACCTGTTCAGTACTTACTAATTTATATGTTTGCTGCATTTTTCACTGCAATGCTACATCACTCCCTGGGCTTCTATGTATTAAGACTAGCACAATAAATATTTAAAAGACCAAGAGTCTAGAATCAAACTCCTGAGTGCACATTAAATTGCTACGTGACCTGTTTTTCCAAAGTGGTGAGCACTTCCAGGTTCAGTTAATGCCAAAAAGACTTTTCTATTTCAAAAATCTCTTCAGGACTCTGTCAGTGAACCACACAGCCTACAGAATACAAGATTATTTGTATTGGTCTACTGACTTTTGACAGGCATTGAGCAATCTGACTTCTGAGATTACCAAAACTTAAATATTTTGTGTTAAAGTTGAAATTCACCTGAAGTGTCCTCACTAACACTATTTCTTTAGCATTTACACTATCAAATCTCAGATTTTCTACAGACCATTTCATGGTCTAAATTTCCAAATGAGACCATGGTTCTACAATCTAGGTAATAAGTAATTTTCACACTGAGGATATATAAACTTCAGCTTTAACAGTTTAAAAAATGAAAAGAAAGAAAGAGAACTTTGTAAATTTTTAAACTTATTGTTCTGTTGCTTTGCACGAGACCACCTACCAACACCTTATATGACTGAAAGAGAGGGAGTGCAGGCTGAATCCGGTTGCTGTTTACTTCCAGTACTTCTTTAGTCAATTTATATTTATGGAAATCAACAAGTCTATTTGGTAGGTAGAAGTGTTGCTCAGCATAAGCTAAAGCATCACAAATTAGGTATAGGTAATTAGCTCAAAATTACACAGTGGCACACAAAGTTAACATTCAGGAACTCTTGGCCAGCAGTTTCAGATTGTGTCACTGAATTGTCAATATCCTGTGAAATCCTAATCAAATATATTTTTCAATAATTAATATAATATGCAGTAAAAAAGTACAACAGCATCCAAGCTTTGTACATAATTCTGGGACACGATTACAGTATTACGGTTCAGAAAAAACACCCTGTCAAATACATTTGAAGTGAACCTGTAACAAAATCAGGATTCTTCAGCACTTTCCTTATACCTGGGCTGGTGGATTATCTAAAAGAATGGATGTTCCTTTTATGTTACTTATATGCAAGGACACCTTTTATTAATCAAAAACATAATTAATAAATTCACACAAATCCTTCAAACTAATTTAACTCAGTGGGCTTTTGACAGAAGAGATGATGTGATGCTGACAGTGTTGTAGAACAAAGAGAACTTCCCTCCCCATCTATTAGCAACTTCCTTTGCTTAAGAGAAATGAGTTTCTTGTCCATTTACGGAAAAATATTTGTCATGTTCTACAATTCAGGGTTATTTTCACACAGTATAAAAAGAGGAGCTACCTCAGCAATTATTATCAGACCCATAGCTCAGTTATCAGAACGGATAAAAAGGTTGATATTGTGAGATTTGTAAACTACTTCTTCACAGTAATTCTAATTCTATTCATGGCCATTTTTCTTAATAACCACTAGTAATTGGATCTAACAGTATTTAAAGAAAAAAAACCAGAATATACCTTCTAAAATTGCAATCAGTTCTGTCTTGAAAATTACTACCAATGGAACTGAAAAGGACCAAGTTTGACCTATCTTGAGCACTCATTGGTTCACTTCACTCATCGAGAGCAACGCATTTCCCCAGTGCCAGCCTCCCACAGCCAGCCTGCATGCTAAATGTCAAGCTGCAGTCTCTCTGGCCTGTGCAATACTGCAAGTAATTGAGAGTGTCAATCAGAAAACACTGCTAAATTCTGTTGACAGAGCACAATAAAGACAAGACTGCACTTCATTCACTGACAGTTGCACAGTGTTTGTGGTTGCAGCTGCTTCTTCGGGTCACTATACAAAGCAAATTTATTTCTGAATATGCACTTGGGGCTGCTCTGCTGAAGAAGAGGGTGCTGGTTTTACTTAGCCATTTCTGTGACTGTAAATGTCCATCTTGAAACATTTATTTATAAAAACATGTTGAAATGCCCTGTCCCCATGCAGTAACTTCCAGAGCACTGCCAGCTGCAACAATGATGGAAGACAAAAAAAGTCAACCAGAGAAACAGGAGCCACAGATTTTGGCACATAACGCAATATGAAAAGGGGAAGCCTAAGCCTTCAGGTATTTCTTATCACTCTCACCCTTTGCCTCAGCCATTCACACACAAGATCTCCACTGGTGATGCAGATAACTGTATTTATTCAGAAGCCTTGGACTATTGTCCCATTTTTCCTTATGGCCCATTTGCTCGCTTTATTTCACTTTGACTCAAATCAGCATTTCTTTGTGCTTGTTAGCCAGCAGCTGATAGAAGAAAAGCCATATTCATTCATGAGTATCCCTCAGCTGCAGTCATGACCTTCCAGGTGGCAGCTGGCTCATAGAGGTTCACCTCAGCCCACAGCGCCAGATTCAGGCTGCTCGCCAAAGGCACCACACACACATCAGAGGCAGCTTTCCTCTTACACGCTGCTTCCTCTGACACAGCAAAGC
>NW_008238464.1:13490051-13493936 GCF_000691975.1 Corvus brachyrhynchos
CGGCATTCCCCTCTCTGAGAAGTTCCTGATGAATATGCTTATGGCAGAAGAAACAGCATGAAAAGGGCAGAGCTGAAGTTCTTCAAGAGAGGGGATGTCCCTCCCCTTGGGCTGTGCACGGGGGGTCTGGGCCGGAGCACTGCAGCCCTCCAGGCAGGAGCACCTGACCCAAACCCTTCTCAGGGCAACGGCGAGAAACCAGGAGAGCTGTGGGGAAAGGTGATTGCACAGGAAACAATATTCTCAGCAACACACAGTGCATACAATACAACCACTTGAAAAAACCCACAACCACAAGATAAAAGTGTACTTTTAATTCACCTCTTGCACACCCCAGCAGTCTTCAGTAACTTGCTAGTGCATCTTCTTCAGACCTAGGCTTCAGTCCCTCTGGACTAAGGCTCTACTAATTGTTAAAATGAAACACAGAGGAATTACGAAGTCCAGTTGTGCAGGTTTAAGTGATTCAGCTGCTGGAAATTTAGAAGCTGCATTATACACAATTTCTTTACTGCTGAACAGTAAGAATTTGGTCATACTGTTAGACAAATTAAATTATTTATTTAGGAAGTATTCATACGTTTCCGTGGAACCTGCCTAGAAGGCAAAACTGCTGGAAATCTTTCCTACTTCAAAAGAAAGCTGCATCCCTACAGGAACGATAGTTTTATTAATCAAATAACATTTTACAATACCTCCACTTTACCACCTCCTGTGGTTCTGATACAAATTTAAAAAAACCCAACAATCAACCCTACATTATTTTCTTGATACACATCTGTTCATACTGCACTGCTATTCTGAAGACAAAGGTGATAAATCAATTAATACTAGCTGAGCATATTATAGTAGACAGCCCTGTGTTTTAGGAAAACAAATTTGAGAAGTGTAGTTCCAAACTAGACTCAAATCTAGAAAAATGCACTATTTCTATTGAAACCTATTTGCAAGGTCTATTTCTGTCAGAAGGAGCCATGACCAACTTGTTGAACTAAAAATGTTGTTAGAAAACACAGACTGTAACTGAAGTGGGATAGGTATGACCTTTTCTTCACAATGAAAAAACCCAAACAAACAAAAAAACCCCAAACAAACAAAAACACAAGACCACCAACATGACAACAACTTACTTTGGTCACCGCTTTAATTCAGATAGCAAATGCTACTCAGCTCCTGTGGCTAGAGGAATCATAAGAAAACATGACATTTCCACTTCATTTTCCTATTCGTTCCCAAGTGTGTTTAAGGATTTAATTAGTCTCCAAGTATATACATTGTAAAGAAATAACTACTTTTGTATTTTCAAATACGTCCTTTCATGATTCTCTGTCATGAAGAGACTGGTGAGCAAATGCAGGGGCAACATATTCTAAGGGTGAGAACCAAACCTATATCCTATATGGGATTTGGGCTCTGGAGCAAGGTCAGGGCTCCTGAAGCCACAGCCAGAAGGAGGGGGATGTCAGAGCCCACCCATGCAATGGGAAGAGCTGGGAAGGAGCAGCTTCTCAGGCCTGCCCAGGCCACTGCACTCCTGCTGTGCAGGAAGCTGCAGGTCTTACAGATGAACACAGCACAGCTGCACCAAAAGAAACATTTCAGTAAGTACAAAGTGGATGCCTGCCTTGTTTGTGCAAGCCATGTATAAATATCCTTAAAATAACAGAATTTTTATTAGTTGCAGAATTTTTTGAACCACCACACCAAAAGCAAGAACAAAGTTTCCTATCTTCCCTTTTAATTTGATTTTTTTGTTTAATGTATTCTTTAAACTTTTTGCATTTGGGACTATTGACTAGAAATTATTGTGTTGGAAAAGTCAGGAAAAAAACCCTCTTGAGTTACTTTGCCATTACTGTAATGAAAACATATATAGTTTTACATCATGTAAGTATTTTTTAACTAATAATAAATACATTTAAAATGGCTGGATTACATGAGCTCTGAGGAACAAAATATTCAGTGAGTTTTAGAACCCGAACACTAAATTATAATTGTTTGGGAGCTCATTTGTCAAATCTTTTGCCATACCTAAGGAAAAAACTCATTTTGACATGAAAATAAACAGTTACTCAAATATTTTTCTATGCCAGAATGAGGAAAATGGCTGCTGCTGCCATACATAGAAGGGATGATGGAAATAACTCAAAATACCCATGCACAGCTACCTGGCAGCCTTTAGAGGATTACAAAGGAAAGGCCAAGTACCCTTGTACGCGGCTGTCAGTGGAGAGCAGCAAAAAGCAGGCAAATTCCTGGAAAGGGAGAACAGATGCAGGATGCCAGGTCTGACTTCCCTGTGCATAGACAAACTCAGATTTTCAGCTCATACACAGCTCTGCTCGCTGCAGCACCTACATTAGCACAGGGTTTCGTGTGTCATAAGAAATCCCAAGTCACAGTAACCTAATAAAATGATATTAAAAACCGCACCTCCCACCCCCCCAAAAAAAACCTGCAAAAAAAGACAGAGAGAGTGTCCAGGTCATTTGATGGAGCACATGCCTTGTGTCAATAGTGGAAGTAAAAAATGTGTCTAGGCATACTGAAATTAGAGGGAACCACTCCTTCTAGGCTTCAGGGCGTATTTGCTATATTGACACTGACGACAGGATTCATGAAACAGCAATGTCAAGTAGCAGGTGCAAGACAAAATATAGACACTACTTTTTCACATTACAGCAGTATCTACAGTGTGACAGGAGTTTCCCTAATCTCCAAAGATAAGCAAATTCCTGACTTAAATAGACTGTGATACATCAGGGACCTTGCTGCTGCCCTTCTAAGTGGAAGACACTCAGAAATCACAATGATGGGCAGAGGTTTAAAAGCTTTCAGAAAGACTGAGCAACACTCCCTTCTTGGAGTGCTTTCATAACTCAGGAAAACTGTCAGCACTAGAACTGGTCAAAAAAACCAGGTCAAAAACTATCTACACTAACAAATGAAAACAATTACAGTCAATGGAAGTATTTTAGTTGTATTGAAAAAAAATTACAAACACCAAATGAAAACCAAACAGGAGCCTTGACGCTATAGTTTGAGACAGAAAAATACAAATAAGAGCTCTAAAAAAGTAATTTTATAATGTGGAGGGGAGAGAGTAGTTTGGTGCTGTTGCTAGTCAAAATGACTCTTGATTTGATAAGGAGAGTTACCTTTAATCCCTACAGTACAGGGTGGGCCAGGGGCAGAACAGATAAAATCGCCAGCATATAACTGGTATGGGATTTACTGCTATCAGTGTAGTGAATTGGCAGGTGAAGAAGCAACCAAGTTTCTTTACATCTCACTCAGACCTTTCCCCCCCACATTGCTGTTAGTGTAAGCATGAGTTGAGCTCTTCAAATGAAGAGGAAATTCCTCTAACCCTCTGGAATTCAGGAGACCAGCCAGTGGTCACAGAGTTGGTTCAGGGCACCCAGGTCTCCACTGTCTTCTGAGCATTGCCTTGCTGTTATGAATCATTTCCATCTTTTCTCAGATTCTCACCTTAAAGAAGAAGCCATGCAAGAAAATAAAGCAGCCTTCATAACTTACTCCCCCAGGACTAATTAAATTAGTCCCCAATACTCCTGCTCAGAGCCTTGATGAACAAATAAAATGAGAGAGGAGCTCTCAGTGCATGGAAGTGAAATCATGGTGCAGCAGGTCTCTCACTGGACAGTTTGGTGGCTCAGATAACTGAGCTGTTATCCCTCTGAAAAATGACCAGTGGGTCTTACTTCAAATAATGTCTCTTTGTAGTAATTACCTGTCCTTTGTATCATCAATCGTAACAGAAACAGGTGTTGAAAACGTAAACCACACAGGAAAAAGACATGAGGAGCTCTGCAGAGAATACTTGGGTTGACTTCCTGCACAGAAATAGTGTCACATGGGCAT
>NW_008238464.1:13493998-13508339 GCF_000691975.1 Corvus brachyrhynchos
GTGTAAAAGCCTAATACAAAGATATATATAGTACCACAGCTCTGATAAAATAAATCTATCTGGAGTCACTTTATCTTTCCTAATCAGTATCTAAAGACATTACACTTCTGGCACCAACCACAACTCCACTTAAATCATGCCTGTGGAAAAACTAGAGAAAATTTTTCTACCTAAGACAAGAAAAAAATCATCAGGAATACTTCCCTAATGAACTTCTGAAAGGAGCAACACACACAAGATAACAGAAATAAGTCTGATTTTCAACTGAAATTTTTGAAGACAGATACTTGAAGAATACATGTTATACCCGTGTTACATGTTGGCAAAGCTCTGCCAAAGGCAAGTAGAACACGCAAACTAGTAGGCTGCAATGTCAGTATTCTTAATAAAGGTTCAAAAGCTTTCTCCTTGGCATATATTTATTGGTATTTATTCTTTGGCCTTGAACCATAATAAAGCACAAATTCTTAAGTCACTATAGAATCACTGGACAGATATGTAGACTATTGGCAAATTCAGAATCAAGGGTAAGTACTACATGAAGTGCTAAAGACAGATTTGGCAGAACACAACCAGGAATACCTCTATTACAGAAGTGTTCTCTCAAAGATTTAGGAAAAGAAAAAAAACCAAATACACCTAATTTTGCAAAGCTGTTTCAGAGCCTCTGTGTATTTTGCTTCGCAACATTGATTCTTTCTGCCACATGTCTCAGCTTTTGAATATGGCCAATGGTCATGATCAACGTTTTAAAATTAAAGTCAAGATTTTCATGTCTGACACTAATGCAGACAAAATACCAAGTACATTTATATGTACTTCAAGTCAATAGCTATTTCAAGTGTACTCTTAAGGAAACCACATTAGATAGGATTTTTTTTGTCTCAGAATTTTTATACTCTATGGGACATAACATCAAATATACGAATGCAGCAGTCTCTGGATCTGACTGCTTAAGAGCAGTACCCTAAACCTACAACAGACAGTATCTAAATAAGCAACTGCCCTAGTAATAAAAAACCCTGGTCATGACTCCGTCTCCTCTAACTTTTCATGATATTTATATATGGAAATGCAGATTGTAATATTTTATTTATCTTAGGAATTTAAGCAAGATCTCTTCCCTTCATTGTGAGGGGAACTGAAAGACTCCTGCCCTTCAGCACTCATGCCCAACGAGCTCCATAGCTAAGCATTCCTTCCATGTCCATCCCTGTCTTCATTCCCTTCCTTTCTCTCCACAAAATACACCTACACAAGAGGTAGGTTCTCAGAAGTTACACAAATCTTTCCTTTAAATGTGCTAAGGTATGCACTATTTTTTTCATATTTACATTATCAGTGCCATTGATTTCCCCATGAAGATAACAGCATTTTCTACCTCTGTTCTGTGTTCACACAGCACAATGAAAATGCATGCTGCTTCTCAATCAAAGCTCCTAGCGATTTACTGAAATACAATTTAGAAAAAAGACAAGCCTTTTTTGTTTGTGGTGAGCTTTGTAATGAGTAAAACCTTTTGCTTTTAAAACTATTAGCTCACCTCTAACTGATGGAATAGCTAAGTTGAATAAAGCTTTCCTGATGTAAACAGACAAGTAAAACCTGCTATGTGATACAAGCAAATCCTGGAAATCACTTTGCTGAGCACGGCATAGTCTTTTATAAAAAAACTGCCTCACAGCAAAAATTAAAAAAGGAACATCCCTCTAAAAACTTAAGTCTTGAAAATAATTTATTATTTCCCCTGTTGCAATGTTAGAAAAATTATATTCTTGCAAGCTTGATGTATTTCCATTTTGTTCTTGTCTCAACAGTGGCAAAAAAAAAAGTGAATTTGAAAGAAAAATCCCAACAAAAAATTTCTGCAAATTTCCTTACTGGGAGGAAAAAAAAAAAGGAAAGTTTTTTTCTTGTTCTCTTATCTCTTTGCCTGGAAAAACTCCTGTCACCTTCGCTTTGATAAATGCTTGTGTAGCACAGTTCAAGGCTGTGTCTTACAATGTCTACCCTGCAGCAGCTGGGACTTCTCCTAGTTTAAAACATTAATTCAATTTTATTTCCTTTTTTTTTTTTTCCCCCCAGACTGAGAGATATTTGGGTCTTTTTTCCTCAGGATGAAAAAAAGAATCCTTGGAAAAATACATTTTTCCATGAAAGATTTGAATTGGAGGGCACAGGTGGGAAGTTTCAATCTGAAAATCAGCAAGTTAAACAGTTTTTATCTCTGACCAGTCTGTCTGATACAGTATATCCAAGATTTACTAATGTAGCATAAAGGAGGAGAATTTATCTCAGCTTTACATATCTTAAATATAATCTTCATGAACTCTACTACATTGAAAGAAAATCCATGGATTCATAAGCCCGTGTTAGAGACAGTATTTATATGAGAAGAATCAGCAGAGGTTGGCATTAAGAGGGGTGGCAACAAGCCTCTTCACTTAGAAGATACACTGATGCCAGTTCAAAACCACCCAGTCCATAAGCCCGTAACTCCACAATGTACACTTCACTTAGATGTTTTCCACTGCCACAACAGCTATAAAGTAGGTAACATGGTCAGTGATTAGAAACAAGGAGCAGTTTGGAGCCTTCACAAAAATGCAAGCCCAGATAAAAATCATAGTCACTCTCAGCATTAAGGAAAATGAATAATGAAATACAATGGCGAGTAATGTAAGCAAAAAACAGATTGAAAGAAGTACACCCTGCCAAAATAAACAAGAAGCAGAGAATTGTGTAACTCTTAATTCCCATTTTTATTCAGAGCTTAACTGGAATGTACTGGGGGCAAAGTACACAAATGAATGGTAAAAATTCAGAAAGCCCGGACATGTTTTCTTTCATTTCAGAGAGGGTAGTCTCAGTTCTCAGTCTGTAATCGCACACTTATCCAGCCCTGCTTCTTCAAACTCACCTTACTAAAACAAGTTGTACAGGAGACTAATCCTCACTTCATGTGAGCAGATGCACAGTGTCATGTGTCACAAAACTTGCATGCAAAAACATACACCAGCACATGTTCAAGCAGCATCAGCTTCCCTTAAAATGACTTTCCTTAAATGACTGGGACTGCATTTAGGTTTCTAAACTCATCCTTTCATCATATTCATTACAACTAAATGAATGAACCAGATTCAGCAGTAAAGTTAAGAATTACTTTCTTTCTCTCCAAAATGTCGCAGAAGCGTCAAGGTTTGAAGAGGCATTCAAGACCATTATCATACTGTCAACCAAGCACCTGCATAATCACCGCTAAACCACATATAACCCCGAATGCTCTCTTCATTTATTCTCTCTCTCCACAACTCCTCCAGCCACTGGCAAGAATATAAGCAGTCATTCTCTCTTCTTGAACAAGAGAAGACCCGAATGTGACCCCTAAGTCTGAAATCCTATTCAAGCCCCTTCACCAACAGGTTCACATCATACTTTGACAACCTAGGCAGATGCTTAAAGAGTTGAATTAGGGTTGAAGACCTAATATCCCATTTGCTCAACTCATAATGTCCTAGTAGTTCCTACCATTGCTTCCAAACACAGGATCAGTGAAGTGGGACAGGACTGTGAAAGAGTCATTATAAACATGTGGTATTTAGGAAACTGATCCTATCAAACCTCATTCAATAACCCCTCAGCTCAAGAGATACCTGGAACCAATGAACAGAAGAAAATGAGCTCCTCTTCTGCTCTGATCCCAGTTTTACTCTGCAGAAGCCATCTGACCTGAGTTAGCATTTGCTTGTGAAGACCTTCTTTAAAAGGTTCATTTTTCTCTCTGCTTGTGTGCAAGGCCATACGCAGAATTGTAATATCACCAAAATGTAAGCACACCTAAAGTGAATTTCATCATGATTTTTTTTTCTCCTATTATAAAGAGAAGATTGACTTCTCTGAAATGAGAAAAAAACCACACTATATTGTAAACATGAACTGCAAAGAAGCATCACCAGAATGGTACTGTTGTGCCATTTAGAACATCAGCAAATTAAAAATCTTCCACAGAGTAATTGCATTAGTAAAGAAACTGTGTAATGCTTTGCCTGGAAATTACATCCTCTTGCAACTTAACACATTAACGAAGGGAAGATAAATGATTCTTGGTCTAGTTTCTGGTGGCAAATGGGGGAGGTCACATGGTGCGGGCTTGTTTTGTTTCGAAATTGTTCTTGTTATCTTATGCTTATCCAGTTGTTTTCAATGTTAAGTTTTAAATCTCTTTTTGTTAAAATAAAAGGGTGAAGTGTTGGGGTTCTCCCCGCTGGTGTGGGGTCCAGGGGGAAGGGGGGACCCTGGGGTGGAGGCACAGGGTTTCCCTGCCCCTGGTCAGCCTCGTTCCCCATTGGTTGTTTTGTGTTCCCCTGCGCGGCCAAGGACCCTCAGGTCCCGTGATTGCCTCAGTTCCTCGGCAGATCCCGGCCATGCGGCTGGAGAAATAAACATCTCTGAAACATCTATCAAGAATCGGTCCTTATTTCTTTTCCACGGGCCTCACTGTCTTATACATGTTGCAGTAATCCCCGCTGCAACAACATGGGAGCAAAAAAAAAGTGTTAATTACATAATTTGAAAGATAAAAGGTAGAAAAACAAGACAACAAGAAACAAACCTGAAGCATCTCATCATATATGTAAAACTAGTAATTCTTGATCAACTTGAATTCTTTCTAATTACCTACTACAGTGCAACTTTAGCATATTTTAAATGACATGCTGGTTAAAGAAATTCCTGTGGGAGGTAATCCCTTCTCTGTGACCACAGAATATTTTACTAGGAGATGTTAGTAATGTTCTTCATTAATGGTAATGGCTACAATACAGCGAAGGAAAGGAATTACATATGAGTTATCACATTCTATGCATTCCTACGCAAGTGTGGGAATAGCCAGATGTGTGAAGAGGTAAACTGAACTTGCTGTGACAAAGGGACCTTCTGAGCATAGGAGGACTGAAGCACTACAAAGAAGCAACCAGTAACAGCATGTCTGTGGTTGTAAAGATAAGGCAGAGGTATCTGTACTCTGGTTTAACGTCCACGCACGCATGTTTGGCACAAACACCTGTTAGCCAACAACAATGCATTTTTACTTTTCACAATACCTATGCCAGTAAATGTAATTATTCAAATACCTGCAGGAAGCAGATGCCCAGCAGGCACATGCATGTTCTAATGTAATTCTGTAGCAAGTTTTGAAAAGCAGCCAAAGGACCACAAAGAAGTCTGACTTTGTAACCAGCTTTCTAAACCTTCTAATACATAAATAGTTCCACTCGCCTCTACTCGTGAATATTTTCATAAGGCATTCTCTGAAGTAGATGAATTGTAGAGTACATCTTTCATTTTTCTCGATCTCTCCAGATCTACAGAGCTCTTTGAGCTCTCTCAGACAGTACTAGTTCTATATCTCACTGTTGTGGGTTTGGGTTTTTTAAACAGAAAATGTTTAACAGTCTGTTTTTAATTTGAGTCTGGTTTTAACTTGATGGCTGTGACGGAATTTTATTTTATTTGTATTCTTGGATACCCGAAGTGCTCAAGCCAGTTTCACATGGATAAAACTTGAAATTCCCAGTTTGCAGAGTCTTATGATGTTCATCTGTGATGATTGACTGGATGGCTGCCTGTAAACTCTTGTCATAAGTTTTCATTCCACACATTTAAAAATGATAGGAACATGAGATGGACTTCAGAATGTCTCTGCAACGGACCTAAACCAATCTGTAATAATTTGAGAATATGGTAGACTCTTACTCTCCTACCAAAGTACCAGATGTAGCATGATGGACGGATAGAGTTATTATTATATATATCCACTTCAAAATATTATTTATATCTGTTGCCAAAACTGGTGCCAAACTTTGAAACAGGATGGACAGTTAAATACTAGACGTACTTTAATTCTAGCTATTACCTTCACTTTGTTCAATAGATGGTATTACAACATTTTAAAATTCAGTTGTACTGGCTATTCCTTCCTGATGTATACCTTAAAACACAGAAAAATTCATTATCTGGTCATTCAAAGCAGTAATATTGAGTGCACCTTCAGAAAATCTGCAGACGATAGCAACCTGAGCAGTGAGGTTGACACACCTGAGGGATGGGTCATCATCCAGAGGGACCTGGACAAGCTTGAGAACTGGGCCCATGGAAACCTGATGAGGTCCTGCACCTGAACCTGGACAGCTCCTGGCATTCGTACAGGCTGGAGATGAACAGATACAGAGCAGCCCTGCTGAGAAGGACTTGGGGGTGCTGGTGGATGAGAGGCTGGACATGAGCCAGCAATGTGCCCTTGCATCCTGGGCTACATCACAAGCAACGTGGCCAACAGGGAGAGGGAGGGGATTCTGCCCCTCCACTCTGGTGAGACCTCACCTGGGGTGCTGCATCCAGCTCTGGGGTCCTCAGCACAGGAAAGACATGGACCTATTAAAGCCGGTCTAAAGGAGGGCCACTAAGATGATCAGAGGGCTGGAGCACCTCTCCTACAAAGACAGGCTGACAGAGTTGGGGTTGTTCAGCTCAGAGAAAGAAGACTCTGGAGAAACCTCAGTGTAGCCTTTTAGTAATGAAAAGGGAGATTATAAGAAAGATGAGGACAGACTTTTTAGTAGGGTCTGTTGCAACAGGAAAAGGGGGTAGTTGTTGGGGAGGATGAAAGTTTGGTAAGATATGTAGGCTTGGCAGAAAGGTCTGTGTATGTAGAAGCTGGGGATGAGGTAGAAATGAAAGCAAGCTTTAATATAGAATAAAAGATGTTTTGCTGAAACAGTGATCGCTGAGTAACTGAGAAGGCAAAGGTTGGAGATGAGTTGGAAGGAGATTTTTAGGAGCAGGACAAAGGTATGTGATTACAAACAAAGACTTGTTTTTCACCAAGTAAGTAAGTCTCAAGAAGAGCATAAGTAAATAGAAAGCGTGTCTTTACCAAAAAGAAAGATATGGCAGGCAAACAAGAAATGTTGATGTAGCAAGAAGAAGAAAGGTCTAAGAATTTTCCACTGTAAGCTTAAATTGTAACTTACTTACTCTTGTGATTGGATAATAATGACTATAATATGGTGATGGTTGGCTTCAGGTATGCCTAGAGCTGGAGCTGGCAGCTGTAGGGCTGGCTCTGGATACCCACTCCCTGAAATGCTGTAACTTCGCCTATGCAATAAACAGCTTTCAAGAGAGCCGCCTGAAGTCCAGACATCCTTCGTGAAACTTTCTCCTATAGGTAGTGGTTTTGGAACAAGAAAGGGTAGATTTAGACTTGGTGTAAAAAACTTTTTACAGCAAAGGTGGTGAGAAAAGGCTGCCCAGATAGGTGGTAAGTGCCCCATCCCTGAAAACATTCAAGGCCAGGTTGGATGGGACTCTGAGCAATCTCATTGAGTTGAAGATGACCCTGCTCACTGCAGGGGGTTGGACTAGATGACCTTTAAGGTCCCTTCTAAACTAAGCTATTCTATGACTGTGTATACTCTACTGTCTTGGATGGTATTACCATACATCCTTATGGTAGGACCTCCATATGTGTATCTTCTTCTCCCACAGGTACAGCCAGCAGCAGCTCAGACTGTCAGAAATTATTGCAGTGCCCTTAGTGATCCAGTTCCTCCTATGAATATCCTATAAAATTGTTTTCCTTTTGATCAAACATTTTTTTGAGGGACCAGGGGAGCTGGTGAGGCTTGAAGAAGTTGATTAAATCCATCTCACTACAAACTGATGCCTTGCTATACATGTGAAATTGGACTTTGCTGGTTTTGATAGGAATTTTCTGCAGATCCTAAAAAGCTGATGAATAGAAAAGCCCGTCTCTTTCACATTTGTTCTTTTCTACATCATTATTTTCATAGACTGGACAACTTTTTTCCTGCTTAACTTAGACTCATTAAAAAATTGTTTCTGTGGCATCACTATGTATATGCTACCACGCAGCACCTCTGCTCAGAGTCAAAGGTGAGAATTCAGTCATCCCTTATTATTCCTCATGTATATATACGACTGCAAAGAAACAACGAGAAAGCCAGATTTGCAGATGATTGCACAACAGCTATCTCTGCTATGCTTGATCTCTAGCCTACAGGAAACAACAGAAACTTTCTCATTAGTGAGGTTTAGATCTCTTCCACAGTAACCTAAGTACAGGTTCTACCACATGCATATATCCTGCATCAGGATTCCGATAGCTGAACTTCTCCTTTTCAATTAATCTCCTGTTTCCTAGGAGTTCAATGTTTTATATTGAAAATTAACTTGTTTTCTAGGAAATAAGCAACACTGTCTTTAGGAAAACTTGGGTAGGACTCATATTATTTGATGCAAATGTCTTCACTCTGTATCTGAACTAGTGACAGTTGGCTTCCTTCACAGACAATGTAACACAGAACCAAAAAAACCACTTCTATGGTAAGATCTACCTGACCTACATAGACATTTAATTTTGGATAGCAGGAAATATAAGAAAAGCATTTTTCTCTCAACTGAGTATCAAGACATCCTGGCATGAATGGGCCTGATATAGATTATCTACCCTGTAGACATCTGCCCTTGACCAGATGATCCCACCCCCAGGTGGCCCAAATTGGACACAGCAGACAAACAACTTTACTTATCATTTTTACATAATGACTGTGGTTACACAAAACTGAAATAGTACACAGAATCTGTGGAATAAAAAAATCTAGTGTTTACTGCTGTAACATGAAATCAGTGGCTTAACAATCTAAACAGAGACAGCTTATCAAGCCCTTACCTTTGGGGATAGTAATCTGACAGCCCAAGTCACAGTCCTGCTGCAACTGATAAAAAGCCACTTCCTGCAGCCGAGCACGCTCCAGCTCTGAGAGGCTTTGAACAGGAACTGACTTCAGCCGAACACTGCGCCCTGACATGCTGTTCCAAGTGAAATCACCCTACAGGAAATCAAATGGAAAAATATGAAGCATCGTATTAATGCACATGCACAGTTTAATAAACAGAACCATCTCTTTTACTGCTAGAAAAAACAACACGGGTTCTTCTTACCAAAAGGCCATTTTCTTAGACATCTCTAACCTTTCAAATATCTTTGTTTTCCCTAGAGCAGCATTCCTTAAAAGGGATACAGACACACAAAACAAGAAGTCAGTTCTGTTTGAAGTAATTTAATCAAGTATTGTTGCAAAAATATTAGGATTCCAGTAACAAAAAGCACAGAGCAGGGAAGGGGGAAAAAAAAAAGGCACCCTTGTCTGCTTTTCCCAGTCTGCTTTCTCTGTACAGTACTTGATCATCACTTACTTCTTTTCTGACACCATCATTCAGAGCAGCAGACCTCCAAAGTCCATGGACAACAATCATGTTACCTCCCACATCTTGCTAATGAGACTCCACCAGACTTGGAGAGTGCACTGGCAGAGCCCCTTTTCCAACACATCCCATCTCCTCCTTGTGACGATGTTGGGTTTAGAATACAATCGAGTAAAGAACAAGCTATTCCATGTTTTTGAAGAGCCGGAACAACAACGTATTTGTTAATGTTTGTAGAGGAAAACAGCATGAGATATGCTACATCTCTGTAAGGTACCAATTATGCTTGGAAAGGAAACTGAAAGCTGTAGCTGTTGTATCCCCCACCCGTGAGAACCTATACAAAAACCCATTCTCCTAGTATTTAGCTTGGGCCAGAGAAGTAATCATCACTCAAAGAGAAGAGCGAGCACAAAGACAAGCTTAAAGCCAGACAATTAACTTAAAGCAAGACTTTCAGAATTCATCAAAGCATCATCAAAGAGCACAGATTAGTACTACAGGGAGAGAAAGAATAACTTGTTTTTCATTCTAACCATGTTAAAAAATAAACATCAATCTTGTCAGTAAGCACAATCTGAGGCAGCTGTAGATAATGAAAAAACTCTGATGTACATCAGCTGGGCTGTAAGACAAACCCACCAACCTGCCTTTCATCACAGCATGGCAGACTTACAATTAACAAACTTCACTCTCATTTTCAGTTTAAATTTCCATATCTGTACCTTCACTGCATACTAATTTTTTTCACGCTCAACTTATGATTCATCTGCACATCCATCTGCAGTCAAAGGATGTCCACTGACTTTAAAAATTGTCTGAAGCTCCTTAATATAAAAATCAGTAAAATTTGACTTTACTTAGCATCCTGTTGTATGTAAACATCTTTGTGCATATTCCCATATATTTTGCCTGTATATGTGCATGTATATTTATATGTGTACATACAACCTGTACATACATTTGTATATGAACATATATATGCACACCTATGACTGCGTGAGTGTATTCACAGATGTATGAAACAAAAACCATTTAAAAATGTGCAGCACCATTTAGCAATACAGATTAAAGGAATCACACAATTAACATTGTTTCTTGTGATTCATGAAGTATGTTTGAATTCAGCAAGGATTTTTTTTTTGCCAGAGTAGTTTTTGCAAGTCATTAGGCAACCATAATAGGTAAAGGCATCACCTCAATGTGAACAACTGCACCTCTATATACTTATTGCATGTTCTATGACCAATGTCTTTATATTATTTATATGCACATGGATCACACATGCAAAACTTCTGTGTTAGCCCAGTATTTCACTACTGGAATTTGTTACTTCATTTTTTTGCCTCTTCACCTCTTCTTGCTCTTCTAGTGCCTTACTGTTGACTAATCAGATTTAGTGATCTCAAACTAAAGGTTTGCACCGTGTCACAAGCCAAGCTGAGCAGCTTAACTCCAGCAAAACCAAACCAGCAAGCATCACATAAACCTTATTTGCAAAACTGCAAGTAAACATTTACATTTTTTAAAAAGCTGTTGTCATTTACAGATAAAAGTGATCAAGAACAGCATCCACAACCAGATAACGTATACTACAAAATTAATTCCTTTCCAACCCTGACAATGCAAAAGAAACTTTACAAGCACAGAAGTATGCAATTCAATCCTTGTGAACATATAATATATAAAGTATTCTACAGTCAAAATGGTACATACAGAGAAATAAATGTCTTTATGGTGGAGTTTAGGGGTATTTTATCTTAGTTATTTCTCCAACATGAGCATTTGCATAAACAAAAATATCACTGATATTTCTACCATAAAAAATTTCAAATCCAAACCCTTAATATTAAAACATGAATGGGAAACAAAAATTACACCCCCTAGAAAATGTTAAGGTAATAGAATACATGTGCTGTTTCCTGTAGATCACAAAAACCAAGGGCAGCAAGGGACTTTCAGGAACTACCAAAAATTAGGCAAAAGTTCCTTAACTGCATTCTGCATGAACACATAAATTATTTCTCTTTTTCAGATAGATTAGCCCTTGGCAATTTTTAACTCTGGAGGTAACTCCTCATCCTCAGCCTTATCTTTGAGGTGGCTCTCTAACAGTGAGCAGTGAGCTGTTGCACTGCAAAGCCCAGTGCCAACATCAGCCCTGCTAGAGCAGGTGACCTCTGAGACAGGGCTTGCAAGATGTGGTACAGCCCTGCACAAAGGTTCTGCTCTGGGGACTCCAGCAAGCCCCCTTGCACAGAGCAGGGCTGCTTTATATGAGCAGAGCACTCAACTCAGCACTACCCAGGCAAATCTGACTTTAATATGGGAGTATCCCACCCTTCCACCCATGCAAGTGGTAGGATCACAATCCCTGAAGGTATTTAAAAGATAGGTAGAGGTGGCCCTTAGGGATATGGTTTAGTGGTGGACTAGGCAGTGCTGGGTTAATGGTTGGACTTGATGATCTTGGTCTTTTCCAAGCTAAATGATTCTAGGTTTTTTTTGTCATAGGAGTTCAAGGATTTAAAGCCAACACAAAGGTGAAAGCACCAAACAAGACTATGAGGCCTGTTCCTTTCAACCCGGTTTTAATTCTGCCAGTTTTCAAGCTCCCCATACGTTCCTGGTGCTCACCGTCTAGCTCAAAACAGTCATTTGCAACACCTGCACCTTGCAATGCCACAACAGGTTGCTGAGCATCAATAAAGAATGTGGAATCACTCTGCTCAATTGCTGTGCACTAAAGAAGAAATTCCTTTTCAACACTTGATGGGTTTGATAAAATCTCTGCTAGGTCACATTAACATAGGTTTTTATTATGCTAATGGAACACATGACTAATAAACTAAAATATTTTTGGAAAATCATGTGGTAGGTAGGGCCAATGAAATCTCCTAATCTTTAAAGGCTCAAGAAATGTTTCCTTGAAAAAGTCTGTTTCCTTTTGCAACTATATATCACTGTCTTCTATGAGTCAAAACACAGTATTTAAGAATTTAATCTATTTAAATACTCCTATGCTTTACATAATACAAGGTAAATTAAAGGCCTCATCTTCCTCCCAAAGCACCGCACAGTTATACAAACAGCCTGTAAATTATTGCAAAATAATCCAGGCTTGGGAGAGGTCCAGAAAAGTCAAGGTCCTTTGAAGAATGGGTGCTGGTGTAATTGCATCTGCCTAAAGCTATTCTGCACTCTGTGGGGCAACCAAAAGAGGATAAGGGCAGCACAGACATGAAGAATATTTTCTGTTTCTCTCTTCATATGAGAGGCAACACTTCACCAGCATAATTCAGCATCAGCCTGACACAGCTGGAAGCTTAAAAGGAGCAGAAGATCTTTAAGCAACAATTAAGAATGACTTGGTTTTTGAAGTTCATGCCCATATGTGCTCAGACGTAGTACAGAGGTTGCTCTCTATTATTTACATTATAGGACTGTAGGTCTGAATATGACCTGCAAAAGATTCCATCACCAAGAAAATAAAAGGCAACTCACAAACAGAAGAGTACAAACAGAAATACTGTTCTGGGATAAAGTGATGAGCCTGACAGGACATAAACTGCTAACCGCAAAGCTGCTTTCATCAATGAATTTTATGAAACCATAATCTAGACTAAAAGTTTTCTCTGGCTTCTTCCACCAACTGGTCATGTATTTTTCCTTTCAAGTCTGCAACTTCAGCTGCATTTTCTCTCTGGCACTCCCATTAATATTTCACATCTTTCCTCCACTCAACCGAGCAGTTCACTTATGAGGTAACTGCCTAGAATACCAGAGCAGATGACTCAGCAAAGGAGATGACTGAAAAACTGCATCTTTTGCCTCTGAAGAATCTGAATCTGTCCATTTTCCCTGTACTTCTTGTCCACAGTCATAAGCACATTTTTAATAGGAGACAGACTGCAGCTTTACTGATATTCTTTCAAGCATTTTTCTAATAGGTTGGATGTTTGGTGGCTCCAAAATAAACATTAAGTGGTACATCCTGACTTAAGTAACACTGTGCACTTAAATTACTGTTAAGCAGGTCTAAGCTATTCTTGTGCGCCTAGCCTCCTTCTCCTGAGCCTCTGACAGGCAATCTTTCAGATGTCTTTTAGAAAAGTCTCATTCTCCTGTCTTTTGTGCAATACAGAAACCAGTTGACAACTGCATGGAATGCTGAATGTAGATGCAAATCTATGGGCAATGATCAACTTCGATTTCTGTGGAGTTTCAAGCCTCAATGAGTTACGTGGATGGTGCACAAATTGGGAAATAAGAGCCTCAAATATCACAGTTTTAGAAAACAAGCATTTTAATCCAATATGGAGGTGCAATTTTTGTCTTATGCTTTATTGCCATTGTTAATGATTTTACTCTGTACTCTTTTAGGTGAATGCCATTATCAGATTAGCTGTCTACTTTTCATTAGTCTTCTGCTCAAATCCATTTGAAATCACTAAGATCTAAACCAATTATGTCTACTTGTTTCTCTTTTATCCTAGAAACTCTTAGCTATGCACTTGTATTTAGATGGGTGTCCACTGTAAAAGAACTCCGTGGTTTTGCACAAAAAGATTATATTGCAAATAACATGGCAAATATAGCATTAGTGTGTCTTAATTCTGTTTGCTTAATTACTTCTTTAAGCTTCATGAAACCACATATCATTGCCACTTAACAACCTTTCTCTTCCCCGTGTCATTTATTTCACCCCTCTCTACAATTATTTCCAGACTCCTCAGGCAGAAACTCTCACAATCTGGCTGTTGGTACAGATAGTCCCTCTCTTCTTCATTTCCCTCGTGTTGCTGTTAGTAAGAACCAAAACCAGTTCTGAAGAAAAAGTCAATCACTTCAGTACAGCTACATACTCTGGCCTATTGAATCAATGTACAGAATACTGTTCCTGGACAGGATGAGAATTAAAGAGAAGTGGAAAAACTAATTTAAGTAGCCTTTTAAGCATTATGTGCAGTTAAGGACTGCATGGAAATTGCTTTACTAGTGCCATCCTAGATAACCACCTGCAAATTAATGAAGAGTTAAAAAGCAATAGATG
>NW_008238464.1:13508415-13510571 GCF_000691975.1 Corvus brachyrhynchos
AGCACACTGGTTTCCAGCTGGCATTACAAACTACTGCATCCTAGGATGCCCTGGGATCACAGAGCTGCTCCTAAGGGTCTGATAGTATCGCAAAAGAATTCTTTCAGATGAATGAAATGCCACCTCAACACTATACAAAGAAGCACAAGACTTGCTGTGTGACATCAAAGCATTCAGAGGAAGATCTCTGAACATGGATGCACAAAGCATGGGGCCCCAACAATTAATCTTCATTAAGAAAGACTGACTTCACTAAGGTTGTTATCTAGGGTGACATCCTGTTCCCCTTGACGTCAGTAGCAAAATTATTAATGTAATGTCTCCACTAGGAAAAGAGTAAGTACAGTCCAGATGATTCTGTGTTACAGCTTGAGGCCTTGCACTAAATTTGCCTTATCTCATGCTGTATTGTATTAAGTGTATTTTTTTCAGAAAGATCACATTTTATGAAACACTGGTTTAGATATCAAAACTACTTAACGGCAATTAACACAACCACTGCATTGCCAAAGACAGACACTTCCTCACATCCTGTCTCATTCCCAAGGGTGGAAATCCATGTATTCAGTACTGCAAGGCAACCCCCGGGGGAACACTGGAAAGCTGGTACTCCACTCAGGAGACACAGAATTCACACCCACAACAGAAATACTTCATCTAGCAAGAAGGCATGAACCCATGCCCAGGTAAAGATACACATTTCAGACTATTACAGTGGTGATTTGCATTTATCAGAGTAAAAACTAACTTTAGTCTAAGGATAAACAGAGAGCAGAACAATGAGCATGCTTTCACAGCAGTATAAAAATTGTTAAAGGGAAAAATATTTCTAGATAAATCTTTCCAAGTTTTCTAAATGCCTCAGGATACTACTTCATGTTTAGAGTATTTATAAAGCATTCTCTTACAAAAACCTGATGCATAATGGATAAATATATTTGATTCCTTCTCTGACATTAATAAACCTGAATGATGTACAAAGGTATTGCACAGCAGAATATTCATCCCTAACATATGCACTCTGTACTGAACTCTTTCAGTAGATCCAGAAAACCAACCTCCAGAGGTTAGAAAGCTCCACTAAATGCATCAAAATACATGGTCAGATTTTTTTTGATTTCTTACTTCAGCAGATATCAATATTTCTTAAGGGATTTATCAAGAAGAACCACAATTAAAGCCAGGAGGGGCCAAATACCTTTTTGGAGGTGTCACAACAGAGACAGAACACCTTAAAAAGCCCAGATCCAACTTCAGAATTACAGCTGACATTTTGTCAGTCTTCACATAAACAGATGTTTGAGTATTTTCATGTGTAAGACAGAATGATGCCATACTGCAATACTCTGAATTTTGCTACAGGTTAAGGGTACAAGCAGTGCTGTCACAACCATGACCGCATGAAGTAACAACCTGAAAAAACTGCAGTAATGAAACCATCTGAGAGCACAGTAATGGGCTACAGAAGTTTCATCAATCTCAACACAAAAAATCTGGGATAACCTGGCTTTATTAAGAGGAGAATTATTTTCCCTTCCATTGGTTAATTTACTGTACATTTTGAGAGGCTAGTACTATGTTTTTCTCAAGTGTTAAAACTTGTTCCTGCTTCATTGGGAATAACATGAACTCCGCAAGCTAATGGCAGCTGAACCAAAATCCAATACAATAGCTGCACAAGTATTATTTTTAGTGGCAAAGCTGCCTTAAATAGGCCCCACTCCAAATACCAATGGAGAACACAAATGTGCTCCCAACGGCTCTCGGTGTTCAGCTGCTTGTGAAGGTGAACAAGGAACCACAGCCCATGATACAGTGAAGACTGGCACGTACTCTTTGAGTTTTCCTGTGCCACAGGTCAGGGAAAAGGGGGGCTCCGTCCTGAGGACAACTTTCGCTCAATATTGCAGGTTACAGTAATCCATTCATGCCCTGAGTGCCATCTATTCAAGCTATGTCCTTACTAAATGTAAAGCTTCCAATAAGATTCTGATTATGAAATAGTGCTCTTTCTCCTAAGCCTAATGAGATTAATGCTAAGCAAACACAACCATAAGGCTGAAACAGTATGTGAACTGTATTTAAACAATCGGAATGAAAAAAAATATTATCATATGTCCTATCTGGACATATGATCCTGAAGTAGCACAAAAAAT
>NW_008238464.1:13510583-13562141 GCF_000691975.1 Corvus brachyrhynchos
CTGCTAGCCCAGCACAAAAGTTAAACATTTCCGCACCCAATTAGAAGTATCAATGTGACCACAGCCAATGCAGTGAACATTTAGGAGTGGCATCTATTTCTATTATGTTCCATATAAAAGAAAAAATTGCAACATTTTAGAGAGAAGAAAATTACCTACTGTTTGAAAGAGAGAATGCATGTGAAAGAGTACACATTGTCATTTCCAAGCCTGCAAAAATTGTATCTGCCTAAGTATTGTACACAAAGCTAAAAATACATATTTGAGTACTTTAGTTTACTTCCTGGATTTTGAGATTTTGAGATTCATGCAGATTACATGATCTGACAAGGACACTGTCAGAATCTCATAATGAAGTTAAAATCAAATAATTCCATAACTGCGAGGACTAAGATTTGACTAATAGTAAAGTCTTTAACTCAATACAAAACCCTATTCTTATTGTTTCAAGTGGTTCACACCAGTATTTTCTACAAACTTGTACAACTGACAGAAAAAAAAAAGAGGTCTGTTGCACACAAGAAAACCGTCATCTGACTACCTATATACCAGATCTGGCTGGAAAACAATTCTAGGGTGTTATTTTCTTCTTTTGGGGGAAGAGTGAGGCTGGGTGTGATTTATTTGATAGGTACAAAATGCAAGACATGTCTAAACATTTACATTTGGAAGGAGAGTGAGAGCTCTCAGTTACTCAGCTAAGACACAAAGGACTTGGGAAGAAGTCTGTACTACCCGACCTGGAGTGAGAGTTTGAACTAGGCTTTCACACAATCACAGAATCATTAAGGTTGGAAAAGGCTTCCGAGATCATCATGTCCAACCTTCGACTGGACACCACCATGTAAACTAAATCACAAGCACTATGTGCCATGCCCAGTCATTTCTTGAACAACTTCAAGGGACGGTGACTCCACCACCTCCCTGGGCAGCACATTCCAATGCTTAACAATCCTCTCAGTGACAAAATTTCTCAGTATGTCCAACCTGAACCTGCCAAGGCACAGCTTGAGAGTATGTCCTCTCCTATTGCTGGTTGCCTGGTAGAAGAGACCAACCTTCAGCTCGCTACAGCCTCCTTTCAGGTGGTTATAGACAGCAAGAAGATCCCCCTTGACCGTCCCCTTCTCAAGGCTAAACAACCCCAGCTCCCTCAGCCATTCCTCATAGGACCTGTGCTCCAGGCCCTTCCTCAGCTCCACTGTCTTTCTCTGGACATGCTTCAGTATTTCAATGTCTTTATTGTGGTGAGGGGTCCAGAACTGGACACAGGACTTGAGGTGTGACCTCACCAGTGCCTAGTTCAGGGGAAGAATCACTTCCCTTGACCTACTGGCCACACTATTTCTGGTACAGGCCAGGATGCCATTGGCCTTCTTGGCCCCCTGGGCACTGGTGGCCTTGTGTTCAGCCACTGTCAACCAGCATCCCCAGGTCCTCTTCCACCAGGCCACTTTCCAGCTGCTCTTCCCCCAGACTGGAGGGATGCATGGGGTTGTTGCGGCCAAAGTGCAGGACCCAGAACTTGGTCTTATTGAACCTCATGTTGTTGGGCTTGGCCCATGGATCCAGGTTTACCCCATCCCAGACAAATGCCCTAACCAGGAGGCAATTGCCTGTTGGGGCCCTCCCCCTGCCATGTAGACCTGGGAGAGGGGCCCTGGGGGGAGGCACGGGGTTTCCCTGCCCCTGCTCAGCCTCGTTCCCCATTGGTTGGTTTGTGTTCCCCTGCCCGCGCAAGGACCCTCGGGTCCCGTGATTGAGCAGTTCCTCGGCAGATCCCGGCCATGTGGCTGGGGAAATAAACATCTCTGAAACATCTACCAAGAATCTGTCCATATATATTTCTTTTCCACGGGCCTCATTGTCTGATAAGCGTGTTGCAGTATCCGCACTGTAACAATTGCCTGCCCCAACATCTCCACACCTACTACGCTGAACCTCAGTAGAGATCAACAGCTCCCTCCAGAGCCATCTGCAAACTCATTACATGAATGGCTACTCTCAGAGCTGACTTGGACACCTCTAACAGTGACTACCCACCGACTCTGTGCATGAGGAAGCACATATGGTCACAGTACATTCTCTTTTTCATAACCTGGCTGAGATAAAGACTGTGACCATATGTGCTTCCTCATGCACATTCTCTTTTTCATAACCTGGCTGAGATAAAGGCTGAAAAAAGGTTGTAGGAGCCATGACTTTATATCACCAGACAGCAGTGCTGCAATAAGTGACACAAGAGTTCTAGAAGGCAGGGACAGGCGCATTTCAAACATGCAACAAGTAACCAATTAGCTTTTAAAGAACAGGAGTTTTCACTTCTTTTGCTACATAATCACTCTACACTTCAATTTTATCACTCTCACACACTATGTTCACATGTGCAAACACTACCCTGTGCTACACACTGGTGTCATGCAGCCTGGGACAAGTCTGTACCACTGAGTGGGTTACAGTGCTCTGCCAATGTCCTCTGGTTTATTGGGACCATGCTTCTTGCTTTGTTTGTTGGGGTTTTTATAAGATCTGGCATATCAAATTCCACCCACACTAGCATCTGTTTTGATGAATCTGTCTTTTTCCCAAAGACCCCGCAAAGACAATTCTCTCTGGAAAAGTTCAGAAAATACACAAAGTCTAATAACAAGGAAAAATATTGCGAGTACAAAGAGGTGGCTTTGCACTCCTTAGTAACATGAATACTTTTCATCCATGCAATTACTTTTCCTCTTCTTTCTATGCAATGAAGCACAATGTGATCCCTTTTTGCAAAGCACAGCACAGGACGTTACTTTAGTTTATTGCAAACCACTATTTCGACATTTCTGAAAAAAAAATTACCATTTGCATACATGAGTCTGCTGATTTGCCATTAAGTTCAATATCAAACAGTTTAAACATTTTTGAAAAACCACCTCAACTATACTGGAACTATACAAATGCTCTGAATGGGTATATAGCTATAGGTCAGACTGATGGATCTTTGTACATACCTGGAAAGATCACTAAAGAGCACCTTGAAGCTCATCATTATCTATTAACATGGAGGCTTGTTAAAAATGTGACTTTTAAAGTAAGAAATGTAAAATGGATCCACACAAATAAAAACACTCTGCTGCAACATCAATTTTCAGGAAAAAGGTATATTTTTCTAAACTGCCCTCCAAACTGAAGGACCCCAAGTTCAAGTTTTGTGCCCACCAGACATTCCACCACTTCTTTCTTTGTTTTTAAACAGCACATTTACTTTGGACAGAAAAGGGAAGAATAGCCATAAAGTTCCCATCCCACTGTTATGAAAAACAGAAACAATTGCTAGAGTTACAAGCACCTCACAGACCAAGCCAGAAGATGAACAGCTCTGGGTCTCTATTCTCCTGTATGCAGTTAACTCGAATTTAAAAATGCAACAGTAACAGTCATGGCCATAAAACCTGATGCTTACAGAAACTGTTGTTTGCCAAAACGAATCTATTCAGCAGCAGCTGTCATGCCATCAGCTTTCAAAACCTCTTTACCCTCAACATATTTTGCTCACAACTGCCTGGGTTACGTGCCCTTCATGCACAGAGCACACAAAAAAGGATAAACCTGTCACCACAAACTTCAAAGCAAACCACCTGACAAAGCCGCTCAAATTCAAATCAGCCTAATTACACACTTTAGTTTCCAAACATTAATGTCACTTCTCATTCCATAGTTTCATTACTCTCAGTCTTTGTGAAAAGAGGCACGGTCATGAAACTGATCAGGATACAAACACTATTTGAAGCTCTTAGATTGTTGATGGATTTCCAGAGCCTGATGGTTGGTAGTGTCAGCTTTTTTTCCCACTGAATAAAAGCTGTTCACTTCTCTTCAAACCCATCTAAAACCCAAAAACATTAAGCCTGATGTCACCATGAACACCACATTCTGACAATGTTCTCCATCACACTTACCTCTATCCTATGACATACAAGGTTATTCAGTTTCCTTACCCATTTACTGAGCTCTCTTTTGTCTTCAGTGTTCTTTAGTACTTGATCAAACCAGGCTTGAATTAAGGACGCAGATCCAGATATGCCGTATCATAAAATAAATTAAGAATAATGTTGTTGATCTGAAGCTGTGTACGAAGCAGCTGAGAGTGAGCCCAGCTGGAGCAGTTGTGACTCCCAGGACACCTTTTGCTGCCAGACGTCATGAATCTTAAAGAGGAAAAATTATATTTTCCTCTTTCCACTTTGAAGCAAGCTGAGAGCCTGGCCCAAGGAAAAGCTCAGTCACACAGACAAGTTGTGACTGGGTTCCCTGCTTCTTACTCCAGAGATGTGCTGAGACAGTGCAAGGAGCTGTGAGAAAGGCACAGATCTACCCCCAAAAATCCTTCAACCTGGGGCTGTGCAAGCTCAGAACCAACTGCAATTGCCCAAACTCTCCCTCTAGCAAGAGCAGCCAAGAGTGTTGGACACAGCTGCTGTTGCACCTTAGAACACAGCAAGGAGCTCTCAGCAGCTTCTGTCTGACCTTCTCACATAGAGCTTTTTAAAAACACCTTTGAAAACTTACTCAGGCAGGCCAGCTATATTTATAACATAGTTTTGACAACAGCAACACAGAGACTGAGCATTTTACATAGTCTGCTAGGGAAAAAAAAGTCCTTTATAAAGGCGCTGCTTCATAAAGCATGTCTGTCATGTTCACAGTCCCCATACAGAATGCTGTCATCTATACTGCGTGGGCAGGGAGCGTAGGAAATCTGTGAGAAACAAACAGTGAATCACCAATTATTCTGATGGCAGCTCTGCCCTATGTGGCTTTTCACCAAGTCATTCTTCAGAGTGACAAGTTTGTTTGTTGGCCAGCATGACCAATGTTTTGTGCACAGAACCATGGGCTAGAGTTCACGGCAATGGCAAGGGAGATTATGTAATGTAACTTTTTGGATTTTTGCCTCCCAAATATCTACCCAGATGCTTTGTCCACCTCTAAATCATCACGCTGAAGAGCTGCCCACATGCCAGGGTATGAGAGCCCCACTTCAGAAATTCACACAGTCCCTCCTGGGTTGACACCTTGGCCATTAGCCTGGCTCCTGGTAGCACCAAACTCGGACATTAGATGTCCCTAATTTTGGAACCTTATGAAAGCCCAGGGAAATCAACGCAGAAGCCTCAGCATTTTCAGTGCCTCTTAGATCCAACATCAAATCTTCAAATTATGCAGCTCCTCACCTCCATTTCCAGTCTCTTTCCATGGCACTGCCCAGGGCTGAGAGGTGCCAAGACCAGCTGGTGTGCTGCATACTAGGCATCACACCATACCACATTTCCCAGGCAAAAACCCCATCTTATCTGCAGAGAGAGCTGAGTAACCCCAGCAAAGTACTGCCACTGACTGTCAAAATACTGCAGCCAAAGAACAGTGTCCTGCTAGTCCTCTTGTAAATATGCTGCACATTTGTAGTCCTTGCAATCTTTCTTCAAAAACTAAGTTTCTTTAGCCCACATATCCCTTGTGCCAATATTTTTTGAGCTTCCTTAATGAGCAAAACTCTGGTGTTTATGTAACTGGAAATGGGGTTGAGCTTCTTCTTGAGCCTGGCTCACTCAAACCATGTGATGAATGTCACTGCACCACCAAAAGCCCTTCAGGCTCATTAGAAAGAACCTGGGGTATAAAACCCCCTGCAGAACAGCTTCCAGGAGACACAGAAGAGCTATTGTGAATAAAAACATACTGGATCTTTGCATTTCAATGAAAAGTAACTGAAAAACACTGATTAGTTTAGGGTTTCCTTCATTCTTTTTTTGAACTCTACCATGGAGCCAGAGAGATAGACTGAGCATCCAAAGTCATACAAGGTTATATGCTTTAGGTTCAGCTGAAACACCTCACTCAGAAGTAGAAATAAATAAGGGAAGTACAACAACCTCTACTAAATTTACACTTCATATGATCCTAAGACCTGTGAAAATAGAGAAGCAGTTCCAAGTTGCATATGCAAAAAAGGCACTTTAATTGTATCTCAGCTGTCTGGTCCGGTAACCACAAAACACCCATCTGCTCCAGAGACTCTCTGCCTGTGCCTGTGCTAAAAAGCAGAAAGCAAATAAAAACCAATTATATATATTTAACTTCGGGGTTTCTATCTCTTGATTCTAAGTGTTATCCATCACCAGAAACTGATGACTCCAAAAGAGATGATGTAAGTATTCTGACAAGTTATATTAGACTCTAATAAAAGCCCATACATTGAGACAGATGAGGAGAGAACGTGCAGCATCATTCCTCTTTCCAGAAAAGGGAAACATCATAGGGAGCTGCAGAGACTGAAAGGCTGATGGAGAGTAGAAAGGCCATCCTGGAGGAACCAAAGCTGGGTTTGCTCTAACATGCTGGTGCTGTAATCTCCAAGAAGAGTATGCTCTGTATTTTCTCAAAGACTTTTAAAAGCAGTCAAACACATTCAGAGTCATTGCAATATCCAGAAAACGCCACTTTACAGCTTTGCTTTTATAAAATCACAGAGCAGATTTTATCTTCATTGTAGCTCCAAAATCCAAGTGCAACAAGCAACATTCGATACAGCCCATTATGCCTCACCAGTCCTTGAGCCACAAGGACAAATTCCCACCTTTGGAGGTGTTTAGATATCTGACCTGCAGAAAGCAGAGCCTAGAGAGAACTACGGACTCAACTGATATTTTGGAAAATGCTGCACTAGATTTTAGAAAAGAAGAGGGGGTGCAGGAAGAGTCTTATCCCAGCATCCGAGGGAGCTGCAGGGCCAGGGAGAAGCTCACAGCAGCTCCCCAAATGTGCAACAACAGCTCCAAGTGCTGTTTCAGGAACCAAACTCAAGGAGCACAGGCCCTACTCCCAAAGCATTTGAAAAGACATGTCTCCATCCACAGTCTCCAAAGGAAAGACAAACATAAACAAACTCAGAGGCAGACTGAAAACCTATTTTTAGATAAATGAAGAGCACGAAAGCTTTCCAAGGTCCTCTCCTTACCCTCCTTCTATTTCTTGTCTTCCCCTCCCCCTTATTCCCTGTATGCTTTGGCTGGTGACTGTCAATGCTCTCTGCTCCTATTTAAAGTTTTTTGTGGCAATCTAGTAAGCATCCCCAAACCAATTTTAATATGTCTGTGTTAAGTGGCCATAACAGCTCCTCTTATCGACATTATTATTATTATGTAATATTATGTAATTAAAATACACATTAGTCAGCTCAAAGATCCACAAAAGCCTCTTCGAATTGTACCTTTCATTATTGATTGAGCAAAGTGTTTAGTGAAAAGAGAAGGAACCAAGAGTGTGGACTTTAAGAGCTGGTATGAAGCTCTTGCAGAAAAAAGGCATGCAGACACAGGAAGTTAAAGAGCTTTCACTGCAGTACCCTTGTAAAACCAAAAACTGCCTGCCAGGTTGTTGCCTGCTGAATCTTACACTGTTGCTGTACAAAGAACTCCCCATCCCACAGACCCATAACAGCACTGCATATTGCTTTTGAACTTTTATCAAACCCTACTCACATCAAAATATCACAACGCTCCAGCTTACTACCAAAGATTTCCAGTAACATATGGGTCTAGAGAGCAGATTAATTTTGAGCTTTATGGGGTCTAAAGAGTTCTTATCTGCATTATGCCCTTTAATGAGCCAAATACATCTGATATAGCTCATTAAAATTATCTGATATAGCTTATTAATAATCACAAAGAATATTCAAGGGAAACTCAATCCAAATGCCTGTATTTTGAAATAAGAGGGATTATACACTTAAGTATCATTGCAATGCACTTCTAACAGGCTGTGGATGCATTTTAGTTGATTGCCTTAGACGTGCTCTTTGTTCTCCAGATCCCCAGGGATCTCCTACGGGAACTCCTGCACTAGGGGAGAGAGCCCACCTCATGCCAACCTCCTTCAGAAGTCACACTCACTTTAATATAATTACATGTGTACTCACGTAAGTGTCCAGCTCTTCAGAGAAGTCACACTGCCTTAGCTACAGTATGACAATTTTCAATAGTTGAAGTTGTTGCTATTTGTTCAGAAACAGAGCATGACAGAAAAAAACGGATATAAATAAAACTCTTTAAGAGCTTTTACTCAGGTCTGAAGAATTCAACAGCTGCATCCCATTCAAAAAACAGAACAGAATAAATATCCTCAGCTACAAGAATGACTTTCCAGGGGCCAAGCTGAAAATTTGGTACATTTCTAAAAGAAGACATTGATTTTAAAGGCATTTGCAACACTTGCACATTTTGTGGCATTTTTACGAGTTAAAATATCTTTGCGGTATTTGGTATTTGCTTTAAAGCTTTATCTCCAGGAGGTATGTGAAAGTCTAGGCACATCCCATCATATGTATTCATGTAAGGAATACATAAAACTCCAGCTGTTGCAGAGAGAAGCCTGCAGGTTTGGAAAACGACAACCTGAGAACATCTTACACAAGAGATGTTTTGGTAAAGATAGGTACACCTAGCCAATAATGCTTGCAGTGGAAAACTGAGGGAATAATAAAGAATGAAGCATTTGTTAAATGTGTAACTTTGTGTTTATTATTCCACAGAAGGCTACTTCCTTTACACTTCTCCATTCAAACTCTCCACTGAATAAGCACTAAACCTGCTTTTCCTTTCTGACTTTTCACACAGCACAGAATTAATGAAAGCACATGTTACTGGTGTTATTAGTTTTATCATTATTATCCATAAATCACTCATTACAGAGTGAACTGGATCATCCTTCAGGAATCCCTGAAACACTGTGAAAGTTCACCCTTTCCATTTGACAGAGAAATTAAAGCCAAAAATAACAAAAGTGCAGGCTAATTATGGATGTTTCAAATGCTGACACATCAGCTGTGGGGCAGACCAGACCTACAGTGGGACTACGTTCAAAATATTGCCATCTCTAACTAGACATTCTAAGCACCACTTCCAACCAGCAGTGGGAAACAGGAACTTTTGGGGAAGCAATTAATTTCGTTTGGCTTGCAGAGATAAGGGCAAAACTCCAGAAATGCCTTTCTCCCCATTTCCTCCCATGAAGGGAGGGAGTGCAAAGTGGCCAGCTCAGAGGTATATGTTTACACTGTGGCTAAATAGCAAACATGTAGTGAATGAACTGAATTCTGCCATTAAATACCATTTTCCCTGGCTGCTGAGCACCACTAAGTTTCCTCTGAGCTCTGACCTTTGCTAGTAAGGCTGCAGATACATGATGAAGACGCTTATCAGTGGTCAAACTCCACAGCTGCTTGATAAAACATCAGGTTTGTGGAAAACTTGCCAGCAAGTTTCCCAAAGCTGAACATTCGTTCAGCCCCAGCCCCTCCCACAACCCTCTGAAAGAAGTGGCTCCGGCAGATCAGACTGCCACCACCTCCAGTGCACTGACCCATGCCAACAGAGCCCAAACCACACTTCACACAAAGCTGCAGACCTTGCAGTGTGCACAAAACACCTCACGGCTATAGTTCATGAATTTCATGCCCAAAAGTGAAAATGTCAGCTGCAGATGAACCTGCCATTGCTTAGCTCGTTGTCTGCTGTAATTCCCCGAAGTGCAATTGCCATTTATAGCGATGGGGCTGGGTGGAGCATCCCTGGGAAGAAGGAGATCACAGGCTGCATTCTTCAGCTGCTGCAAGAGTCTCTTCCCTAGGAACTGGGCATATGCTGTGCTATTACAAAACAAACAACAGTCAGCCACAGTTTTCAATTATAACTACTACTGGCTTTCAACTAAATTGGTGCCAACCTCTAGAAGAATGGTTTCCAACAGCACAAAAATTCACCCTGAAAGTTGCCTCAATGAGTCCTGTTACTACGGATGTGAACTCCCACAAAAATGACCAGCAATACAGAGAATAAAACACCAGATGAAGAAATAATATACCCATCATGAGTTGCAATGCACTGTGGCTATGTAACTAACAGCAAGTACTAGAAACCAATATAAATCAATGGTGCTTTAAGCTTCCTTGCCATTTACTGTCTTCACTCAAAAAACCACCCATAGCCTTCAACAGGAAGAGAGTCAAAGCTCTCTCAAGTCCATTAGGGACTTGGCTGTTGCTAGTCTGTTTTACACAGGAGGCATTCAGGCTACCATGCACTGCACAGAGTAGCCTGCAACAGAGAAGTGAAAAGAGCAGAGAATCCACAGATTGCAATGACATAGTTAATACTGTCCTCCTCCCTCATCTTTTCCAATGGGCTAAAACTGCCTTCTATCTGAAAGCAAATCAGAAAACAATAGTACAAATACCATCCATAGTTCACACTTCCAAGAAGGCTCTGTTTAAAAGCAAATAATCTCCTAAATTGCTTTCCAAAAAAAGCTCCATTTTTTTCTGCTAGTTAATAATTACAAAAGAATTTTCTCAAATTTATTGATGGTGGGAAAGAACACTGCAGTTAAACCGTTGTTTTCTTGTAGAGAACTAACATTTTTTTCCAGATTTCCACAGAGATGTTCAGTGGAAAAATGCCCAGTATCCTAAAACATTTCTCTCTGGAAATCAATTTCACTCTTTCCTTCCCATATAGTCTTTTATGGATGGATAGAAAAGCACACAATAAAACAATAAGCAGCCTTTAAAAGAACATTGAAATCTTAATTTCTGATATCTGAAATGTCTGGCTGTAAGTTTATTACACAGTATTCCAAAACAATAAAAATTTTCTACCAGCCTAAAAAGTCTCAGATTGTTTTTTTAAATAGTTTCCTATCATTGCACCTGAACAGAATCAACAAGTTCTGCTTGGGTTAGGTTTTTTATACAAATAGGTGCATAAAAGAGAGGGGTGAACTCCTTTATCTAAACCTTAAGCTCTAAGGTAAAAGACTAAGATGCCAACTATTAAAGCATGACTGCACATCTCAGATTCTCACTTACTTTCCATTTTTCTGGTAATTACAGAAGTAATTCTAAGAATCATCCATCATCCTGATGAAGATATCTTTACAAAATGTGCCTACTTGTTTTTTCACTGTACCATGGGTGAGAGGATAAGCATCATTTCAGACATGCAAGATGAACAGTTTTTTTAAACCTTAGATTACCCAGACAAAAAGACTCTCAGACAATTAGGAGAGAAAGAGGGCAGAGGGTGGTAGAACAAAGAGGGAAGAGGCACTGACCCAGCCTGTTTATCTCACTGGAGAAGAGAGCAGGAATACATTCCAGAATAGGCAATCATTTCAATCATAGCATCTCACACAACCGATTTAAGTTTGCCTCGCCTTTTGCAATAGGAACTGATACGTTTTAGGTGGTACTCAACTCAGCAATGCCAGCCAGTCATCCCACCACCTTGTTGCTGTCCCTGCACGAGACAAGAGGCTCCTGTCCAGGGGGAGAGCTGACAGAGGTAGGTCTGCAGCCACAGCTGTCCTTCCCCCTAAAAGCTCAGTGTCAGTGTCCTGCCCCCTGAAAGCGCTCACCTCCACCATTGGGACTCAGCCATGAGCTGAGGGGCCAGTCCTGAAGGCACACAGACAAACTCAGCTGGCACCACTTTAGGTTTTTAACTGTGTTACCCCATTTTTTTTCAATGTTTTTCTCCAGTCCTACTGCTCTGTGGTAACTACTCCCCCTCCTGCCCTTCAGCCCTGCAGGACTACCACAAAAGGAAAACAACTGCTGTACAATACAAAGGCAAATGACAAACTAAGCAGCTCTTAACATCACAAAAGAATACAGCAATAAATCAGAGGGATGAGGAGGGAAAAGGGCTGTAATTTATCTTGTTTAATACCTCTCCTGTATTACAGCACATACAGTATTTCAGAAGCAGTATGATTTTAAAGATAATTACCCCTTGCAAACTGTATTCCCTTTTTACCCACCTGTGATGAACTATTTGAGGCAACTCTAGAGAATGGCAGTCCAAGTTTCATCCCACTGGCCAGGCTGGCCCCCGAGGGATGACTCTGTCCTGCTCCCTAACACTTCTGTCATCAAATAGCATAGCCTCTCAGCAGACAACTATCTTGCTGTATAATGTAGCCCTGGGCTGGCCATACTGACTCGTTCTAGACAACACCAGGGACTGCCTTTGCAACGCCTAAACCAAAAATAAAGTATATTAAAAAAATGTATTTGTCCTTATTAAAACATGATGCACAAAAAGCATTTGATAGTCTACTGATCTGTGTACCTACAGCTGCTTTGATTTATATTATGCTGGTATAAAATCAGCAAATGCTTGAAATAAATACAGGACTCTTTTTTTTTTGTAACAAAATGCTTGAAAGGTCACTTAGTAGTACACTGCTGTTGAAGAAAACATTATTAATCAGGATGTTACCTCATGTTTTTATTTGAGTATCTTGTTTCATAATTTAGGATCCACATTTTGAATGTAAAAAATTATACTGAGTGTTTGTTTCCCACTGACCTTACCACCAGATTTGCTCATTCCAGTTTGAATTAATAAGGCTATTAAATCACTCGGCATTTGTCCTCATGTAAACACAGTCACAATCTGCTGCTTCACTCTTGGTCACTTTACACGCTTCCTCACAGACTTTTCTTTGTATAAAAGGCATCCTCTGTATAAAGACATACCTTCTGGAGAGAAGATAAACTCCAAACTGCAAAATTTACCTTGCCAATAGTACTGAGTTGCTATCTAACGCCAAGGATGCAGAATTTATTGGCTCTGCTGACAGCCACCATGGATTTTAAAACTCCACAAGCCAAAAAACATTCATCTAAGCCATCATGTGGGTTTTGTGCTGTGCTGGATCTAGATCTGTTTTCTAAATCTTGGACTCTGCCTCACCAGTAAGACAACCCCAGGGAAACCAGTGCAAAACACAGATACAGCTGGAGCCCTGCAGAAGCTGTAAGGATTCAACATAAAATGTGGAAGCAGATATATGTGTGTGTCTGCATTACAGATACAGGTATGCATGCATCATCAGTTTAAGAGGAAAACACCTTACATTTAGAGGAATTCATTGACAAAATAGTAATAACAGAGTGAGAACACTCAGTTGTTCCAGGTTAAGAAGCAGGAAAAAAAGGCTACTGCAAGGAGGAAGACCTTGTAGCTTTCTCCTACACTCCCAGTTTCCCACCCAGACTGAGCTACGGTATGCCTCTAGGTGTGCTTGGGCAGTCTACAAAATTCTCACTGTGCCCTACTAATGCACTAGCAAACACATCTGAAACAACAACAAAAACCCCACCTATTGAAACTTGTAACATGCTGTAACAAGTTATTACCTGTTTTAGTTGCCTATATATTTAACAAGTTCCCATACAAAGGTACCAACAGGGCCTGAGCATAAAGAAAGCCATGCAGGTTACCTGGTCTTTTGTAAGATAAGAGTGTTTTCCAGTGGGTTAAGAGCTAACCTCACCTTGTTTATTCTACTGTGAAAGTGAATAGTCCTGACTGTTCTGTTTGTATGGCATCATGCTCTGAGTATTCTGGAGGTTTCTAAGTGCTGGTAGAGACAGTCCCCACTGTCCCCAAAGGAGTTTGGAGAGGCCCAGAGAAGGTGGCTTTAGTCATTGATTGTCACAGCGGAGAGCAAGCACAGCTTCACGTACATCAATAACAGAAGCTTGTATTTTATAAATATTCATCAGAAAGTGTGCGACCCTCAGGGTTGTCCCTACACTTAGGGACACCCACCATAGTGCCTGCTCAGGCAGTGCTGATGGAGAAGCTGCAGGGTCTTACCAAGGCTTCCATCTCATCCACCCACCTGGGTTTCTTTGCAGGAAGGGGCTGGTGTGCAGCCAGACCATGCCCCAGGACCCATGCAAGTGAGCCAAGCTGTGACCTTGCTCTGCTGTACAGCTGCAGCCTCCAGCAGCTCCGCAAGCACAGGGACAAGACACAGATCTCCACAGCCAAGGAGCTTGTACATGACCAACCTTATGCAGCTGAAAGGTGACAACGCATCAACAGCAATGCAATTATTATCTGTGTTAGCACTGTTAACTTGCAGCTATGGAAAGACACCATGCACTAACTCCTGAACGTGACCAAAGTCAAAATGAATGTATTTGCAAAGCGTTTTGCCAGTCAGAGGGAACACAGATGACTGACTGCCTTAGCTCTACCATCTGCTAAGCTTCAGCAGCCCTGTGATGTTCCCAATACCGTGTGGCTTATCACTGCTGATACGGACAGTCAACCAAAAGGTTCCCTCACTCAGGGCTAAAGTGCTGTGTTGTTGTACTGGAGAAAACCACAAACCCATAACCAAAGATTGAAATGTATATTCGTAAACTACACATGTCTGGGCTCGTGCCCTGGCAGTGACCCAGCTGGCAGGGAACAGCTTTAATCCACACTATAAAACTGCCTCCCTTTGCAGAGTGGCCATGTCCAAATGGTCTATCAAAAATTATTCCTGGCCTATCTATGCTCACTCTATACACCGACAGCCCAGATCGAGTCCCAGCACCAGAGGAAGCTCTCTGACGTGGTTCAATCTCTGCGCAGGCATGGCCCAAGAGAGCAGGGCAGGAGGCAGAAAGACAGGCATGGCATTAAGGTCTCTCTAAGAAAGTTACTCATGCTCTGCAACCAAGCGAGAAGACATGAAGCAGTACTGTCAAGGGTAAAGCAAGGGGGCAGAGAGAAGCATCTTCTTGGGTTAATTCTGCTTTCATGGTTGTAATAGAGTTGTGCTGTCTATTGCCTCACCTTCAGAATGCATATGAAAAACAGAAAGAGGCTCTGGCCTGTGACTGAGTGGGCCAATTCTTTAAACCTGCACAAAAAAGGTATTACTACATTTTATGGTGTATTTTTGCCCAAGCTTTGTGCAATACTCATGTAAGAGTGAACTTGTGTGTATATGACACAGTTTTAACTCACAACAAAAACAACCGACATTTATCATTAATATCTTAACATTAAATAAAATTAACATTTTACCCACAATAGGACAGTCTTTCCAAGGTATTCTCAGTCCTACTGATAGAGTCAAGCTCCTCTCAAACTGGCTCCAAGCTTCACCTAACCTTCAGCTAGATTAAGGTCAAATGTCAGAAGATTCAAGGTACCACAAGTCAGGCTGATTTATACATTTGTTACCATTCAATGCTGTTTTCTTACAAAGCAGACACTGGGACTGCTTCTCTGAAATTACATGTACACTTCAACTAACAAAGCTGAAGCTACCAGAGCGATTTACAGACAGTAGAAAACACTTTTACCTACTCGCCAGCACACACCAGTCAGTGGAATCACATGTCCAAGCAGTTACACACAAGATGACTTGGTTCTTTTCAGTGACAGCCAAACCAGTAAATCTCTGAAAATGCAAAGGATAGTTCTCCTTTGGCCACTCTGTTGTATTTGACTTGCAACAAATTTGGCTGTTGGCAGTCCTTAGCTCTGCGAGAGCATGGTAACAGTGCCATCTTCATTGCATATTTTAAACCAGATTTGTCAGCTCAGTATATTTTTCTATTTTCACTCCTGCACAATTCTTCTGATTCCAGAACAAAAACAAAACAAAAAAACCATGAAGGACTTGTTCTGACACAATGGGTTCTCTGATGGCTGCAGTAACCCAGTTACTAAGGAGATTCCACTGTCTCCAAGCCCCTCTCTCCTGGTTCTTCTGGGACAAGAGAACAGTTTGACATTTTCCTCAACTTTGGAAAGGCACATGAAAAAAAGGAGACCTATAATCTACCAATTTATTTTCCTACCTTGAGAAGGCTAAGAAGGAGCTGTTGCAGCCTGTTTAATCTTTTTCCTTTAGCCCAGAGAAAATGATCTTTCCAAAGGAAAGGAGCTATTCCCCTCACTCTTTGGCAGAAGGTGAACCCATTACTCCTTGAAAAGCAATAGCAGAAGGGATATTCTCATCTCCAAAATAAAACACTAACAGGGTGTGTGTAAGTTGGGCAGAGCAGAAAGTTCAGGCTGCATAAGGATTTTCGATAGAGGTTGGCTCTGCCAGCAAAAAAAGGTACTTGTCATTTTCCATTCAGTTAATGCTGAGCATTTTTCATTCCGTTTTACCTCAGCCAATGACTATCCAACCAAACTACTGTTCATCTCCTCCTCCTACTTAATGCAGAACATTAACACTAGCTTCTAATTAAAGAATTCTCACAGGAGATGGAAATTTTATACCACAGAAAATATTTGGGTGGATTTACACTACTGTTGCATTTTATTTTTCATTGTGTGAAAAAACATCTGTAATCTACTGCGCCTTACTCAGCATTTATACCATGTTCTTCCTTGTTGAGACCTTAATAACGTTAATAATATAATAAACTTGAAAACATCACTTAAAAATTTAGTGTATTAGCCTAACTTTCATCACCATAAAAACCCTGAATATTTTTGTCCTGAAACGTCACATCAGAACAGCAGAAACACTATGTCTGGCTTGCAAAATACATACCTAAATACCTGAGCAGTCAGGAACTTTATACATCAAAATTGAAATTTTGTTTCCTGAAATTATTTCTGCATATTATCAAACCACACTGTTAAGCTTATTTTCATGACCTGATATAGCACTACTAGCACAGAACATGACCTAAATTGGCTTATTGCAAGAAAAGCAAAATACCTTACTTCTCTTCAACTCCCAGCTGTGACAATGTAAATGATGAATGACCTCAAAGCCTTATTTGTAAAGGCATGAAGTCATTAAGTGCTGGGAAATGGAAAGCCCTTCCAAATGTGATCCAAAATGCAGGAATTCACCCGTCCACTCCTCTCCTCCTCTTCACTGAGGAGAGCAAGGATGTTCCCTGTAGGGAGATCTGGGTGCTCACTCTCTGGGTAAGGCATGGGTGACAGTTCTGCGATCGCTTAAAACTATGTGCAAATAGACACTAATCCTTCTCCTCCAATACTGAATCTTGAAGCTGTGAAATCTTTTTGCTGGAAACCTATTATTTCTTAAAACTATGAGAGTGGGACAAATTCCTGCTGTGGAAATATCAACTCCACCCAGATTCTTAGCTCTGCTCATGGCAGCACACTGAAGGCATGACCTCCTTAACTTTGATGCACACTTCTGAATAGAGGTCACTTCAGCTAATACTTTTAGCAAGACAAATGCACCACACCATTATAATAATAAACGATATGAGAATTTGGCACAAAATGCTATGATCTGTGAACTAAGCTACATTAAGATAGATAAAGCAGCCAGGAAAAGGAGAAAAAAAATTTAACTGTAGCGAGGGAGTGGTCTTCAAGGCAGCTCTTAAGTAAATATTTTTATCAATTTTTTTTAAAGTCTTCTGTGAGGTTTCGCAAAGAAAAAAATCCTAAACCCAACCCCCAAAAAATCTTGAGAGCAAAAACTCGACACAGAAAGTAGGGATCATGCACAGATATCAAATATTTTTGCAGATTCTCCATTTGCTAAAGTTTATTGTTGTTTTTTTTAAGGCTATGACTGCTCCCACATTCCTGTCTCAGAATCTACTAAAGCTGTGCTGTTGGCAAGTATTGCTACATTACTTTTAAATGACATTTAGTCCTTTTGCTCTTGGTACTCATGAACAGGGCTTCAAAATTAAAGGGAACTGCCCTCAGAGATTGCAAAAACAATGGAGACCAAAACCAAAAAAAGTTCAAACATTTGCATTCTATCTTAAGATAAATTCCAAATTCCAATTTTATCACCAGTTTGCTGTTCTCACTAAATCCTTAATAAATGAACAAAGTTTCCAAATTGACTGCAGAAAATTTGTCCTTGATAGACTAAATCCTTAATAATAAATGAACAAAGCTTCCAAATTGACTGCAGAAAATTTGTCCTTGATATCTACATATTTTTATTTTAATATTGTTGATATCTACATATTTTATTTTCATTCAGATGCTAATATATGAGCAATGTTTTCTTCTGATATAATGATAAGCAAAGCAGTATTTTTTACCCCTCTTGTTACAAATACTAAAATTTGAGAAAGACAGCGGGATGAATGTTGATCACTTGCCTCCTCAGTGCAACATTTGCTACACCAGTGGGTAACAGAGTCCCATTGTGACTACAACAGCAATTCACTAAGCTGCACAGTGAATAGTCTTCTTACTTTCTGATGCAGTATCAACCATACCTATACAAAACTATAAAGTGAAAATTCCAAACGAAAGAATAAAGCTGGTACAGTAAGCGCTCTGACAGGATTTTAGCAGACCTCTTGGGAATGAATGCCTTGTCTCATCGATGAGACAGTGCCACTGGCTGAGGAAGGTAGAAGCCCTGGTGCTGAGAGCTGCCGTGGCGCAGGGAAGGACCCCGTCAGATCAAGGACCCTTCTAAACCCCCAGGATTGCTCATGCCAGGAAGTGCAGAGGTTCAGGGAGATGGAGGAGAGCAACAGCACACCAGCACACAGACACACCCCGGGGGTGCAGGAGAGTGTTAACACTGAGACACCCACCTTGGTCTCAGAGGTAGCACGTGGCATTTACCAGCCCTATGCTATCACTGCTTTCAGAAGACTCCCCTACTTCCCATTAACAGCACAGGGCAAAGATTAGTACTGCAAATGCAAACTTGCTCTCCTGATACCTGGAATGGCATGATATGACAGAATTGGCAGCCATTCCAAGCCAAAGAGCAAGATTTCTTTTCCAAACTCCTGCAATCTTTTTAATCTTTCCATAGAAATGAAGCAGAGATAGCAACGCTGTTTTGACTGCAAATGCTTCATGTAAAAATAAACTCCTAAAGACTTCAGACAGAAGGCAAATTTGCCAGTCAGCAAAACATTTGAGTACATGCTTAGTTTGAGAAGTTTTGCTATCTGTTGTATGCAATTATTCTCTTGGATCACAGATGCGGGCTGGGTTTTGTAAGGCTGAGCTATTTTGCAAATCATCTCACTTATCCTACCATCCTTTGACCTAAAGAGGTACTCACTGTGTTGACTATAGTGAGGTACAAGACAATTGCCTTATATGTTTAACTGGCAGATGAGAAAGCTCATGCTTGAAAAATCCTACCCTTAGTGGCCGACCAGTTAATCAGTGAGACAAATTCATCACAGCTCCATCTGTTATATGAACTCAAAGACTGCCAGCAAGACCCAGGCCAAAAGCTATGTTACTTTAGAGAAATTTTACTTCATAACACCAAGGTAAACAAAATACATCTTACAGTTTCCTTTCCGAGCTACCACCATCCAACACAACCTAGTTTTATCAATTTCAGCTACAATGTAAAGTATTTTCATCCTTCTGACACAGTCGTTCTGTTTAAAATACCTGGCAGCAGGAAGGCAGTGATTCATTGAGTTACATCAGTGTCAAACAACTTCCAGTGATATAAAACCAGAGCACAGCAAAGTGAACCTGACTCACTGGATCTTCAGACAGAGACAATCCATTTTAAAACAAGTTTGGAAGATGAAAACAGATCAACTATAAGGAATATCTTCAAGTGTCAGTCCTAGTTTATCAGTCCAGAAATTGTTTTGAACATGGTAGTTTACATGGTAAATTCAATTCTGGGTTTGTTGTATTTTATGACAAAGGAATTTGCCTAAAAATGGGAGATGTTCATGCATTTGTATTCAGGTAACTCCATATTCATAAAAGTCCATTATATCCTTTAAATGAAACAAACAAACAAAAAAACCCCAGAAACAAAAATCAATTTCAGGGAGCTTTTTTTGCCTGTACCTAATCGAAGTTCAGAAGTGTTGAGTATTTGGAAAAGGTTATCTGCGTAAGAGAAAACTTGATCATTACATTACGAAAAGAAAATTGCAGATTTTGGAAACTATGATATCTGGGGTTTTTTCCCTGCTTTAGTGTTTTAGCTAGTACAAAAATATTTCCCATTCCTCTAAGACCAGATGGCTTTAAGTTTTAGCCTTGTGGACTGCAGCAGCAAAGCTGAAACAGAACTGGAAACACAGAATTTTCATTCTGATGAAATTGTAACAGTTTAAAAATGTAATTTCAGTTCATGAGACCTGTAACAAAACATTCAAAATGTGTTACAGCAGGAGGCTCTGCTCTCTGGAGGAAAAAGAGAGAAAAAAGTTTGTCAGAATGTCTTGTCAGCCTTTTCACCTAGCAAATTCAGGATTTCTGAAAGGTTATGACACTGGCCCAGCGTCTCCATGTAGGCAACTCTAAACCAGAAATTTCAGGCTTCCAGACTCACCTGAAAAGACATTCTAGAAGACCTTGTCATTTTAAGATCTGCATCTTTGAATTGCCAGAAATTAATCAAACTTTGTAAGTTTTGTCACAAAAAGTCTGAGACTTTTTTTCATGGAATTATTTTACTTAAATTGTTCCATCTTCTTGTAGTGCTGTTCAGCACTCAAGGATACTGAAAACCTTCTCTAGAAAATGATGCCATCATAGGTGTTACAACTGATTCAGAGCGTAGCAGCATGATCAACACAAAGCTTGGCTTTGCCATCTGTTCTCAGGCAAGGAAAAATGCTAAGCTAACATACCTAAGGGCAGATTACTCCTGCACTAGTGCTTACATTTGTTACACAAAAACCCAAGTGCCAAGCATATAAAAGTTCTGTGTCAAGACACCTGAAAAATAAACGCTTAAGAACCCTCATGGATACGTAAGTTAGAAGAAAGCAAAAGAAATTTCTTTCCTGCATGCTCCATAGCTTGGATTCAAACATGAGGAAACAAAAGGCATGGGGTCATACGCCACATGGACAGGTATGACTCTGCATTGCGGAGTTCAGACACTTTCCTCTTAAACATCTCACAACAGTAAGCATCTGGCATGCTTCTTCTGTTTTCATAGAATCATGAACTGGTTTGGGTTGGAAGGAACCTTAAAGATTACCTAGTTCCAGCCCATGGGCAGGAACACCTTCCACTAGACCAGATTGCCACACCCAACCTGGCTGTGAACAGCCAGGGATGTTTCAGGGATGGGACATCCACAGCTTCTCCAAACTAGCTTCTCTGGTTCAGAGCTTCACCACCCTTAAAGTAAAGGATTTCTTCCCAATATCTAATTTAAACCTACTCTCTTTTAGTTTAAAGCCATTACCCCTTGTCCTGTCACTATTATGCTTCTATTATACCATCCTGCCAATTGAAGAAGAGAGTAGATTAATAAAATAATAAGATCCCCATTCTGGGGAATATAATAGTGTTCTTTTTTTGGTTTGAAAAGATGAAGACCACCAAATCACAGGGAAGACAAAATGTGGCCCAAGACCTTTTATTATATAGTCTGGACAGCATAAAAGGCACCATCCTCAAGAGTCGCTACCTGCCACTGGAGTATACACGCTAAATTTACAGCAAGAACACAATAAAATTGGTATCTTTCTCCAGCTCTGCATTCAGTCATTGGCAAAGATTCAACAGGAGCTGGCTACACTGCCAACCAATACCCACAGATGCAGAGCCTACCACCTCTCCAACACAGACTCATCATGGTCCTCCAACAGCAGCTGATGTAAATCCCAGGCTGTATCAGTCCCCCAGCAGCAGCCAAGCCTGCCAACCCAGCTCAATCTGCACAGCTGCAGGTGGGTAAACAATCAAACCCGCCCCAGCAGCCTCAGTACCCTGTACATCCCAGCCAACCCATGTGGCCCCAATGGCAGGAGAATCCCCACCCGGCCAGGTATCCCATGAACCCACCATCCTGTCTGCTCCTGGACACACAGCTGGAGCCACGGCAGTCTACCAATAAGAAAAAGCAAGAAGCAGCAATAAAAAAGCTTCTCCTTCATACCTGCCTCCCCTCAGGCAAAGAGTGTGATAGTTAAATCACTCTCTCAATCTCTGTGCAGTCACACTCTTGTCAGGTCGGGATTGGTTTACATCAGTTTAGCTTCTGCCAGATTGGAGCAAAAGATAAAATTTTAACAAATTTGTAATTAAGCCAGATATCTGATCTGACAGTCCTCTCTCTCTCTGTGGAGCTGTGATATCAATACAGCCTTGAGTCTGTCCTGTCAAAGTTCATTAAGTTACATGGAATTTCAGAGGAAGAAATGTGTATTAACAAACTGTGCAATGCTGTACAAAGGGAAGAGTATACCTTGCAGGACCTTGCATCCTACAGGAAAACATAAACAGAAACATCATGGCCTTTGCAACAGAGAGTTAATAACATGTCCTGTTATGTTTAAAAGAAACCAAGCATGCAATATAGTACATGCTCACTAAGTGATTCAGAAGGCATGAAGATTATAGGAGCTTCTTTTAACAGTGCAACAAGCTTACACAATTTTTAGCTCACTGCTTTTCTCCCCATTTCATACTTTAAGCTCACTGATGTTTTTACTCATAAAAAGGCCAAAGAATTTCATTCCTTCAGTATCTTTGAACTCATTTCTTATCACCACTAGAAGAGAGACAAAACACAAACCCCATCACCACTGCACGAGAGCTCTCTGTAAGGCTGGTTTTAATTCCTTTTTTTTTCCTTCTCCTTCAGGATTAAAGATCAGGAAACCAGAAAAAAAAAAAAAAGCTGAAGCATTTCAAGCATTTTCACTTGCTCTCAGAAATCAATCCATCTCCTGTAGTCAGCAGTGCATACCTCCAGTAACCCTCCTCCTCAGGGAGCACTCTAACTAAAAAAACAAAAGTGTGTAAAAAGCATAGAATAAAAATACTTTCAGGAAAAAAAAACTAAAACCAACCAATCAACCAACCAAAAAACAAACAAACAAAACCCCCAACCAACAATTCTTTTATTGAACTTTGGATTTAAAACATGAGCTTGAGGTGTTACACTTTGTACCGAAAACAGCACAGTGATTGAACTGAACACACTATCCTGAAAATTGGTCACACTGGGGTTTGAAAAGCTACAATAATATACCAAATTATAAAGACTATCTGATAACTTTAATCTGAAAAAATTACTTAAAATACAGAAATATATAATCCACACCATGTATGCATATTAGACAGCAAGAATCTGACACTGCCACAAAGTATCCTACACTTCTAATAAAAACATAGAGAATTAAATCTCCATGGACTCTTTCTAGTTTTGTTTTTGCAAATTATCCAAGAACACAAGGCCATACTCATTCTCTTACTAATGAGGAAAGAAAAAAACCTTTTTTTCTGAGAGAACTGAACTTAATAAAAAACATATTATTAAAATCACTAGCTTCATGTCAAAAGAGAGCCTTAATAATTTATATTTCTGTAAATAGGCACACTCACACAGGGACTTAGTAACTATAATACCCTTTAATTAGGCTTATAATATAGAAGTTAGTACTATTCAAGTCACAGTGCCAATTCACAGGCTATACCAGCATCCTCAACAGACACAGCTAAGGGAATGGCAGGAGAGAGGTATTTGCTACCAGTGCAGTGAGGACTATCACTGTGCTGGCACGCTGGGAGAGGATTTCTGCCACACTTGTCAGAATTCACTTTCCTAAAGAGCCATAAAAACAATGAAAGTGTCTTCAATCTTTTCAGTAAAAAAGATCTTGTGGAAGTCAGTGCCACACTGCTGTCGGCCTGCTTTGACAGTAGAAGTGCTACTGGAGCTCTCTTGGAGAAAGGCAGCAGAGCTGGAGATGGGACAGCAGAGATTCAGCCACCAGTGGTGAGCATTGGCTGCTAAGAAATCCCCCAAATGTGTCCTAGCAGTGAGCACAGGCTGAGCCCGCAGGAGGTACACCCAGGCACAGGCTCACAGCTTTGCTGCTGCTCACTGCACACTCACACCCCCACAGATGCCCACTGAGCCTTGCAGAGACTGTATTTCCAGTCCCTTAAACATCTCTGTGCTTTTGCTTTATTCAACAGGAACAAAACCACCCAGAAATGACAGGGTTCACCTGGAGTAGCTGCCTCCATGTCAAACCTGTGGTGCTGGCAGCAGCGTCAACAGAAGCCACCTACACCGCCTGGCTTTAGGTCCAGGCACCAAACTCTGACCCTCTTCAGCATCACTGACAAAACTTCAAGGCATAATCTCTTCTGCTCTCATCTCCTTTATGCATGATGCTGAAGATTAGTTCTTATTAGCTTAACTGTCAGGGCAGCATCTCCTGAAGCCAAAAGAAAGTCATATTTCTACTACCAAATCCACTTTTCATCCAAAATATTCTGTATTTTTAGAATGCATGGCCAATTAAAAAAAAATAATTTTACTCTTTTTTTCTGTTTTAAAAAACAAAGAAATGTGAGAATAACAGCAACCACCTAGAGAGAGAAGGAGGGGAAAAAGCTTTACTTGACTTCAAACCAACTGTTTGCTTTTCCAAACAAAGTGAAACCTAACCTTTACATTATGCTGCCCATACACAGAGACTTTCATTCTACATAATGGCAATGTCCCCCTGCACGGATGCTCGCTCAAAAAAGTGTAAATGGTATCAAACATTTCAAAATAATGGTATGACAAGTGTTCCTATTTAAAAAGGAAGGATCTTATACACTACACCAGACATTTTGCAGAACCCCATTATTAGATAATTCTTTAGTGTCCATTCCAGCCCTAGGAAGCTACACACAGCTCATCTCAAAGTCCTACAGAGAAGAAGTATGGACAGCTGGAAAGGAGCTACTGCAGCACTGGGGATCATGCACTTCAATTCATCTCTAACTTCACCGCACGGGACTGCCCCACCATGTAACACAACACAAACAGAAGAGTTTAAACCTCTACTTGCCTGCCTTGAACTGGTCCTGTATCTGCCTCTGGATCTCAAAGAGCAGCTTACAGCAATGGATGTTTACACACAAAACACAGGAGGCGCAGTTCACAAGAAGAGAAATGCAGCAGCAATGGGGGAAGAAAAACCTCCTTTCCAAGAGATTACTCAGAAAAAAAAATTAAAGAAGGCAAAAACAGAGGAAGACAATTAAAAAAAGAAGAGAACAGTATTGGTGGGGGGAATGGTAACAATAAGAAGTATTGGACAGACAAAACTTTAATATTGATTAAAAGGTTACTAACCTTACAGCACAAGCAGAAGCAAGAACACCGAATTCAAGTGGAAAACGTTCAGCCTTATTTGTTCTTAGAGCTAATTTGCAAGTTAAGACCGGACTGAATGCCTTCATTTGTTTCTGAGAACCAAAGTGAGACTTTTAGAGAAATGAGAATCAGGAACTGGTATCAGAAAAAGGAAGATAAAAAAATAGTTCATTTGAATGAGACTAGAAAAAAAACAGAGGCAACAGCCCTCTGCATGTAGGCCAGTAGATCTGAACGGCAACCAAAATCTTACATTATCAACATTTTGAGAGATCTGTGCATCTTCTTACCTATTGGCTTACCATGAGAAGACTTTCAAGGTTGCAAAGGACAGCTCAGAGCCACAATCCACTGGGAAGCCCACTGGCACATTAACCATTTGTAAACACAAGAAATGCATATCTCTGAGTCCATGCTTCTGAAAACCTGTCTCCTAAGACGGAAACTTCGCAAGAGGAAGTCAACTCTCAGTTACATGTCCATGTTATTACTACCTTGCTGTCATAGGTTAGCAAGCATAGTCCCGGAAGGGACGTCCTTGCTAAGGGGTGCTTACAGTTTCCTCTGGGAACTGATAGAACCTATCAGCTGGCCAGTTTGGATATGGACAATTCTCTAAGCCACTTAAAGTTGTGACCACCTCTGTGATCCACATTTAAGAATAGGCAAACTCCCCCTCCAAGCTCTCTCTCGTTTCCGGCGCTGGGACAGGTGGCTGCGGGGCCCGAGTGGGGGCCAGTGGGCCCGGCCAGGCCCTGCCTGGGCCCCTGAAGGTGGTATAATTTTTTTTTTCTTCTTTTAGGTCTGTTAATAAACTTCTTTATATTCTTTCAAGTTTGGTGCCTGCTTTGCATTTCTCCTAATTCTTATCTCACAGCAGATAAACAGTAATGAGTATTTTGGACCAAACCACTACACTTGCAATGACTTATAACTGTCATCTATGATTTCAGAAGGTCCATTTTCATTATTACCCTGACAAAAGACATGAAGTGACAAGAGAATGATAAGTGCAAACAATCTTTTTCTTTCACACATAGTTCACTTCTACAAAAATGCTCACTACTCCAATGTCACTTGCTCCAGAATCCCTTCCCCATGTATTTACCACTTCTAAATTTTGAAAGCAGCATTACCCAGTTTACTAATTCCCACCTGACACAGAATTATTCCCTTATTTCCTCACATATAAGCAAGGAAGAACAAAAGGTAAGCTCAACTTACCATGAAGCAACATATCCACTACTTTCACACTCCTCTTTCAGATAAAAAGTTACACGCCTGGATTTAAGTTCTATTCCCTCACCTTTACCTTTGTTATACGGCCTTTCACATCAGAAGAAGGCATACAAGCATAACATATTTGCATGGAGCAGACAACTTGAGGAAAATCACCTGCATCTTGCCGAGCTCCTTTTTCTTCCTACAGCTACTGACTTATGGCTGGGAAAAAGGAACCTCTATAAATGCACATCGTATTTGGCATAGGGCACTGCTGAAACTCAAGGTTTGTTGCTGCCTGCTCCGAGCTTCCCTTCCCCCTCCCCAAGCTGAACCCCTTTGTTCCAAGCGCGGGCAAAACCAAATGTAACTCAAACTCTTCAGCAGTGTCTGACTGGCCGGTCACCCTGGGTCTGCCCCCAGTCCTCCCCTTTCCCCTTCTCTGAATAAAAGAGAGGACCAAGGCAGGGGGAAGGGGGGGGCCGCCCTCTTTGGCTTTGCAGCTCTTTCTGCGAACATCTGTGAGTATCTGTTTCTTTTGAAAGCTTCTAATTGGGGGAAATTAAGCAAGCTAAGAGCTATATTTCTCCCTCTTTGCTTCTACTGGTGGTATTAGATTTGCAGCTACCATTTTGCCACTTTTAGAGCTACTGAAATGCTGGATTGCCCGGGCTACCTCTCTAGGCTGGTCGAGGCTTTCTAAGGCATTGAACTACAAGCCTAGCCGGTAAAAAGCTGTAAGTATACCCCCACATCGGTAGAGAGAAACAATGCCTGAAAAAAACCCTTCATTTTGTTTAGCCACAGGCAACTGTCTTTTGTAAGCCAATTAACTGGGCAAAAATCCTGTAAGAGACTGAAAGGGACAGAATGGGGAAGAAAACCAAGAGGGGAAAAATGACAGGAAAAGAGTGGAAACCTCCAGCAGATTGTAAGGGACATTACATGACCAACCTGCAACCTGAAAGAAGATGGAGGAACTTCCCAAGATCCAGAATCGAGTTGGGCTGAGAGTGTGAGACATGCTGAATATCCCACTAGAGACAAGTGAAAAAAGTAGATGAAACTTTGGGAAAAGCAAAGGCACGCTGGTATAAAGCAAAGAATAAAATAGAGAAAGAGAACTTACAATAAGAAGATGAAAATTTATGTGAGACTACATGAAATTAATTGAAATTCATCTAGAAAGCAAAACAGTTATGATTTCCCCAAGGGATTAATATCTCTGTTTCTCTTGATACAAGTTCACATGCAAAGACTATTTATTATTGTTGCCTAAAAATTTCAGCAAAGTACAAGTATTCTCAAGTCTAAAGCATCCATGGGAAATTTTATCTTCTTGACAGCTAAAATCAACCAAATTGCAAAGTCTCAAATATCATAACATGACGAAAAAGAACAGCATGAAGTGACTCAGGTATTTTTTTTCCATCACTTACATTCTACCATCAAAGCCATGTAAAATGACTGAAAAACATTCTTTTAAAAACAAGAGCGTTAAGAATCTTTTGGGGCCCCACAGGGATTCCTAGCAACTCAGCTGTCTGTGGAATACAGCTGCCCTGGGAGACTTCATCTCTTCACCAAGCAGGAGTGAAGGGATCCCATCAGATACTAATTGTCCAGAGATAATGTTACCAGCAATAAGATCAATTAGAAAATGATCTCCTGAGAGAAGTATTGTGCCATTAACTTAAATGAGTCTGCATGTTATCATATGTTAAGGAGTGGAAAATTTCCACAGAACTTAAAAACTTAGTGCTTGAAGTCCATTTAGATCCCTGTAATCTGATTAGGTCCTTGATTAATGAAGAGAAAGAGATCATTTTGAAGGCCTCTAAGGTAGAGATCACTCCCCTGCAGCTGACAAAGAGAGAAGCTCACAGTTAGAGCAAACACTGAAGAGCCCAACTGGAACATGCTGTTTTGAAAGAGGCAATTAACAGAAACCTTAACTGCAAGGTCAGCCACCCTCTTGGTTCCTCCCACCATTCAGGTTCCCCTCCCAAACTCTCCCAACTGCGTGGGCAGCCCAGAAGACAGCAACTGTCCATCCAAGTGCAGTATCTCTATGAAGAGAACCACTGGTAAGATCAGGAACATGGAGATTTCTAGACACAGGCTCTTTTTTCACATGACTTAGTCTTTTAATTTTGTGTCTGTGCAAGGAGTGTTATTTTAGGCCCAAGTGAGCTCCTCCTTAAGTTAATGGTTACGCATACACCGTTAACTTCAAAAAGCATGCCTGCTATTATTATCAGATCATATGTTCTCTCACATCTAGTTATACAAAGCATGAACTCAGATCAAGTTAAGCATGGCACAAGGGACAACAGTTTTAACAGTAAAGACTAAATGGAGGGGGCAGAAAAGATCAGAAATATGAAGATCAAGGTTAAGGAAGGAACAGGAAACGCACACCTCAAGGTGGAATTCCTTCAGCCCTGGTGAATGTCAAGAGGTGCGGATCAAATTCCCTTGATCATACTTTGTAGAGACAGGTAATGTACTTATTTATTTCCTGAGCAGCCCAGGATGCATCCAGATGCTTAAATAGTGTCTTCCTTTATCCTCTTCCACAGATGCTTGGGCAAGATAAAACTGGTGGCACTCAAGCATTCATAAAATGAGAGAGGAGTCTTCCAGAGAAGAACCGGAGCAGGGAGAAAAGTCAGTTCACATTACAACCCACAAACAGAGGAAGGAACTGTAACAAATAAGTTCTGTGCCTCATGAGCTCTCATAACAGACACAGTCTTCCTTCATCAGAATATGGATAAATTATCTCAGTAAAGTTTCTGCCTTGGTGTAATATGCTAATCTGTAATGATTAGAGAAATGTAAATATTGCTGTCATCTTCAAAGCACTGCACAAACAATAACTAGCTAATCAATGAACACTGCACTGGGGACTGCTAACACAGGATTAATGTATTCATAGGTGTGTAGGTGGCTAATGTTCATGGTCAGCATTTAATTTATGTGCCTGATTTCACCTTCCAAGAAAGGTCACTCCCTTAAGGCAGGTCATCTGTCTGCCTGCAAGGGAAGGGTGAGAACCAGGAAGCAGTGGCTGACTCAGTGCCAGACCCCGCCTGACAGTGGAAAAAGCAGCTTCAGAAAAGCCCTGGAATGGTCCCAAAACCTCCCCATCTCCCGAGCCAAGTGAAGAGAGGGAGAGAAAACTTTACAACTTAGGCGGGATGAGGCCGGAGGTGGCTGACATTTCAAACAATAGCATGCTAAATGGGAAAAGTAAACCTTGGGACACAAAGCAGGTCTGAAGCAACTCAGTGATACAGCACCTTGCAAGCACCCAGAGAAAAAGTGGGCATGGGCAGGAGAGCACCCCAGTATTTCTCTTTCAAGCCATCCATCAACCCATGTGTTCAGGTTGTCAGAGCCAAAGAAACCTGGCACCACCTCAGCCAATGTCCAGGATTTGTTATCATTTTGAGAACCTGATAATCTGTCTGATAAGACCCTGAAAGGTAAGAGATGCAGGCAATGCAGCACTATCTCTCTGTGGGTAAATAGTACCTGTCATTACATGCCTGTGAGCACATCTACAGCCTGATCGGGATGACCCATGAGTGACCAGTCTTAAAATACAGTAAGACCACGTTAATAAGTCTCTAGACTGACCACGTGCACAGCAAATCAAGATTTTTCTTTGTAATCCCATTAACTGGGAGCTCTCCAGTTTAGCTTTCCCCAACCTGCCACAGCCATCTCTTCTTTCGGACCACATCTTGCCCTACCCATTTCTGAGGTCCATTCTGAGTGGACAGGTCGCTCCACTGCCAAGCAGCTGTTTTGTAACAGCAAGGTAACTGCACAGGATTATCTAGATGTAAAATCTTAATTGGTGAAAGCTCCTGTACATTCAGCTACCATAAAAAAACCCTCCAGCTTCTGTTCTCAATTGTTATCTCCTATGTAACATATCTGTTAGCAGAGTTTAGCAATCAACAAGTGGTACTTTTAATTTGACCTATAGATAATGGTCCCAAATGGTCTCAGTTTGAGACAAGTTTAGGAGGAAATCACCCCAAGACAGTAAGCTAAAAAACATTATGTGGAATGATTATGACTGAAGGCCATGCTGTTACTCTTCAGCAAAAATCCCCAATGACAACTAGAGAGACTCAGGCATCTTGGTACAACCATTTCCCCAGTCTGCTTTCATTTCCAGGCTAAGATGCTCTGCATTGTATATGCTGGGAAGAGAGGGCCAGTCTTTGATCATCTTATCTCCCAGCTTGTTTTCCACCAGCCCAGGAGCACAGCTGCTTGCCAAGGGAACCTACACTCTCAACAGTGCAACTTTCCTGCATAACAAAGGAGGCATCCTTGACCCACACTCCTGAGAAGAGGAATCTCACTGCAGATAGCAGAGGCTTTTCCATGGCTGCCTTTACTTCTGCAGGAAAAGCAACACCCTGGCAGTATGGAAGCTCTCAAAAGCTGAGGGCTGCTACACTCTTACAGCCTGGCTTTATTTTCACCCCTGAAGAAGTTACAACCCAAATCCATAATGACTTCACAACAGTGTGACATGGTAACAGTTATTTTTGAGAAAAATTAGTATTTTGACAATGCATCAGAATTTGGCTCTGCTAACACAGATGCTCCATGGCAAACACATCTAGGAAGGGGTGAACAAACGGCTGCTACTCTTCAGTAACTTGTGTTAGGAGTTCGCACTGTTAAATTTAGGTGGCAGAAGCTGCATTTCTTCATCAGTGAGTGTTATAAGTGCAGTTGTTGATGCTCCTCTCCTTATTTTGTTCTCCTATCAGTTTTGCTAATAGAATTCCCCATGGTCAACAGCAGCTTCTTCCAACAGAGATTATTTCCATGCCCATAAATACATGGAGAGCTATGTAACCACCCAGGCTGCACACAATGCAGTGAGAGCTATGGAAATTCTTTCAGTCAGAGACTTGGTGTGTGCACAGTTCAGACACCTCACCACCACCACACAGGCAAAGTGGCAGTGATAAACCCACTGCTTGGCCATGATGCATGGGAAACAGCAGAAATACAAACCAGGATGAAAGACTTGTCAGACCTGTGAATGTAAATAAGCATGGCTGTAAAGAAGTGACAGCTCTACACAAGTGCTGCTGTTACATTAGATGTTAAACACAGCTCCTTGTAAAACTGCATGTAACTATCAATATTTCTGGGAATGTAGATTATATAAATACTTAGAAACAAAGGCCAGGCCTCACTGAAAACTCTCCAAATGTCTTTAGGTTAAAAAATACTGCAGCCCTTTGTGCTGCAAGGTTGGGCTCACATTTAACACTCCAGGGTATCATATATCAAAGAGAGCTGCCTCTTTCAAAGAGCTGAGTGCCTTTCTTAGAAAGCTACCAGAACTGCTTTCCTTCTTTTTTTGGCAGTTTCATGTAACCAAACTTATATACGCAGACATTAGGCAACAGAGATAACACTCCATAACTCTCCATATAGTGGACCAGGTCCTGGATAGAAAGACCTACTGCAACTGGTCCAAACAGGACTGCAACTGTCAAAAGTTTCACTCTCAGGCTATGACCACAGCTGATCCAACAAATTCGAATCCAACTGCTTTTAGAAGAGCATCAATTATTCGATAACAAAAGTCAACATATCTCAGTCACCCCTTATCTGCAGCTAACTCTTTTTTAAGTGCACTCTTACATAAGGCTACAGATTTCACATTGACTCACCAGGTTTCACATGCTATGGAAGAGCTTTTTCCAGAAGCTCCACCAATACAGCACCATGCTCCAGTATCCCACACTACATTCCCACATACCAGGCACCCCCTGGACATGTCTTCCAGGAACCCCCACACAGGAGGATGGTCATAGTGCAACACTGATGTTGCCAAGGGGGTTTTCTTCACCGGACGTGATCACGGGATGCTTAAGGGAGTCCTCGAAGAAGGCACATCCTCCTCACCACAGCCTCACAGTGTGACCTCTCTGCTAGCCACAGGATAAGGAGCTCACTGCACAAAGCCCCATTCCTTAGGTAAGGGAACCAGTTAGGAAGGGGTTGTACCCACCAGTGACTGCCCCACATGGAGAGGAGAAGCCCCTCCCGAGGGTAGGCAACAGAGATAACACTCCATAACTCTCCATATAGTGGACCAGGTCCTGGATAGAAAGACCTACTGCAACTGGTCCAAACAGGACTGCAACTGTCAAAAGTTTCACTCTCAGGCTATGACCACAGCTGATCCAACAAATTCGAATCCAACTGCTTTTAGAAGAGCATCAATTATTCGATAACAAAAGTCAACATATCTCAGTCACCCCTTATCTGCAGCTAACTCTTTTTTAAGTGCACTCTTACATAAGGCTACAGATTTCACATTGACTCACCAGGTTTCACATGCTATGGAAGAGCTTTTTCCAGAAGCTCCAGCAATACAGCACCATGCTCCAGTATCCCACACTACATTCCCACATACCAGGCACCCCCTGGACATGTCTTCCAGGAACCCCCACACAGGAGGATGGTCATAGTGCAACACTGATGTTGCCAAGGGGGTTTTCTTCACCGGACGTGATCACGGGATGCTTAAGGGAGTCCTCGAAGAAGGCACATCCTCCTCACCACAGCCTCACAGTGTGACCTCTCTGCTAGCCACAGGATAAGGAGCTCACTGCACAAAGCCCCATTCCTTAGGTAAGGGAACCAGTTAGGAAGGGGTTGTACCCACCAGTGACTGCCCCACATGGAGAGGAGAAGCCCCTCCCGAGGTTTGCAGAGCACCCCCTCTGTGTGTCCCTGAGCCTTCCCAGCCTGGCAGCACTTGCACTGACATCTTGAGCATCACCTCCCCAGACACTGACTCAGCTCCCTCCCTCTCCTGCTGCAGAGGATTTAGCATCTCTCTTTGATGTTAGGCTGCACAGAGAGAGCCAGGCGACATCTCCTCTAGATCTCATGCTCTCATGTTCACTGCTATGAAGCTGTGCAGTCTGGAGGACCCAATCTCCCTGCTTCTGCTTTAGTTTGTCTTTTGGGTTTGTGTTGAATATAACAACCTTTTACCATTCAATTTAGATCAGTGCCTTTAGTGGTGCATTAGTACTAAACTACAGAATGGAAACCCAGTCACGACTACAGTTTCAATACATGACCTTGTTGACGGAGCAAAATCAGTAGAAACTAAATCAGATTTTCTTTCTACCCAATAAAATTCAGTGGTGCCTCAGGTGAGCTTGTGCATCTACCTTAGAGAATGACAAGGGCAGTGGAAAAAAAATACTCTATCATAACAATGTGAACCCAAGTCATGCCAGCTTTCCTTTCAAAGACACAGAATGCTGAATTTAATGTTTGTGGACAATTTTGCATATGGAGGCTCTTAGTATTAACAGCTGACCACCTGTTTTCGTTAAAGAACCATTTGCTGGAAAACATGGAATTATTCTGTTCAATTTCCCAAATTACAGTTTTCTGTCTTTAAAAATTGCTGAAGATAAAGACAGGAGTGCTGTTTTCTGACAATAAAATACTATCATCAATTGCATAAACTGGGCTTCAGTTCAACTCCTTTGGACTGTAATGTCATCAGTATGAAGGCAGAAAATTCTTTGGTTTAATGCTACTTTGAAAATACTTAAGAGTAGCTATTCCTAACCATTTTAGCAAGAATTCACTTTCAAGACAACTGCAAATCATTTCCTGTCATTTTTGATCTGAGGAAAAAATAAGTAAAAAGAGACGACTACTTTTCTTTCAAGTTTTGTAGGAAAAAAATGAATGTGCAATATCCATGCCCAAAAGGCCTTGAAATAACACTAGCTTAGGTTACTAAATTAAACTGGATAAGATTCTTCTGAGTATCTTAATATATTTCTGCCTCAATCTTCCTAAGTTTTTTACTAAAGCCAGTGGTGACTGATTAGTCTTACAAACTGCAAGTAACCTGCTTTTGCTTTCACATGATACCATTTCTTCAGGTGAGAAATTCCAGTTTATCTAAAGAAAAGTCTGAAGTGGTTGGCTAAACGAGACACTAAAATATTAGAATCATCCAGTAATTCTCAAAGTTTAGTTTTCAGACAATTTATAAAAGTGTGCTGCATGCCTACAGCTGTCAGCAGCATCGGCACATTCCAGATGAGTGCCCATGAATCAGAGATCCAATAATTGTATGAAAAAGCAGCAGCATACCAAGTTTTATAAAAAAGAAAAAAAAAATCTAATAAATACCTACATGTTCTGTCATGCCAGAGCGTAAGTCACAGTATTAAGTGGAAGACTTATCTGAAACACAGTTACATACAGCTGAGAGGAGAAAACCTTACCTTGAAAGGTATGGGAGGTTTGCATACTGTGTAATTGCACCCTGACCATCACATTTTCTCAACCATTTTCTACCTTTTACAGAACAATGTAAGAATAAAAATGTTAGCATTTTCAGGTACATATAGTTCTTCATGTCACAGGTGTCCTTATGTGTTTCCTAGGAAATCACTCCACATTCACTAACAATTCAGTGGAGCTGAAAGACCTCCACTTTGTGTGACCTAAAGAGCAGAAAGAATGCATTGATCAAGTGCAAGTTCTGCTGGTGTCCCTCTAATAACACAGTGCTATTTGGTAGTCACAGGATGCTGGACAAGGGCAGTCAGGTGCCATGGAGGGGATGAAAGCCAGCCTAGAAGTCTAGATGGAAAAAAACCCAAAAAAACCTTCAGGGAGCTGAATCAATCTATCTGACAAAAAAGCAAGAAAGGACATGTGCAGCAGTTGGAAAAGCTGATGAGAGAGATGAAAGCAGGTTTGTCTCAGGAGGGAAAGATGGTGAGACAAAGGAGAATCTTGCAGCAGGGTGATCCTGAGAGACCCTGAAGGAACGAGAGTAAAAGAGATTTGGAGATCGGGTGGTGTCACTGGGGCAAGTGAATGAGTCAGAGAAGCAAAAAGGATAAGCCATCTCAAGGTCTGGGTAAGGATGGAAGAGGAGAGGGTTGTAGGAGGAAGAAAACAGCAGACAGGATGCTATGGGGAGGAACACATTCATGTCGTGGATTTCAAACTTTGCAAATTTCCTTTCTAATAACTACTGGTCACTAACCCATGAATATCTAAAACAAGATCTTTTTGTCAGTCTTCCCTTTAGTTCAAATATTTCAGTTATTTCTCTCATCTCAGATGAATCCACAAAATGCCGTAATGAATGCAAGAAGGTAGTAATTATCCTCTACTGAGTTTTAAAATGCATAAAATTGGTTGCACAGGTTTATTACTTTTTCATCCGTGGAAAAAAAATGTGCATGCTTCATGCACTGCTTCTCAGCAACTCAAGAGCAGTGAACTTATTCCAGTTAAATACCTCAGTGTCATTCACTTGAAAACTGGCCCTTAGTTCAGTCATAATTTTTTGAAAATGCACAGTGTAATGTTGTCATGAATTGTATTGAAGGTAACTTTCTTCTTTTAAACTGCGAAGTGAAACACAGAGTTCAAACCTACAAATGTGGGAGCTCTGGTTATGAGTTGTTAATGCTCAAAATATTAACAAGGACATCTGTAAATAAATCTTAGTTCTGAAGAGCTAGGTAAACATGCTTGGTTCATGAAAACAGGGCTTTAAAAGTAAGAACGGCAAAAACCTGTATTTAAGATTCTATACTTGTGCATATTTATGTTTCATTTACAAATATGATTAATGGCTTAATACCTACTCTTCAATTAAAATCAGCAGCCTTAACTCAGAATTACTTCTGATCTTGCATAAAGAACCCAAGGGGGGAGGCAAAGTGCCTTTTTGCAGCCTAAGACTTCAGGCAACATTTCAAAGAATAAGAGTATTAGCCAAACTTTCTTCCCCTGAAATTCAGCTGTAAAATACCCCTAAATTTCAGTAGTAAAACCAAACCCACCACTAAGTTAAAATATGTCGTTTTAAACAGACTGTCAATTTAGGCACCTTTTTGAATCCTAAAGTGATTGTCTCTATGCTCTGGGATGTGATGTGAGTTTTCCACTCATGTATCATTTCTCCTGGATAACAGCAGGCAGCTGGGTCCTAAAAAATTACAAGGGTTAAAGTCTCTCTCTGGACAGCAATTACTGGAGCACATCTATGCCAGGACAGCCAGTAGAATTCCCCTCCTGCCACAGGTTTGCATCAGCTTTCATTTACTCTATAATACATCATCATTCCTACACAAAAAAGAACTTCATAGTAACCCAAGAGAGTTTTAAAAACTTCGCAAAAAAATAATTGTGGCTGGGAGGAAGGGAGAGGATGCAAAGAAAGGAAGTGATGAGATAAAAAAGGCTTGTCCCACTGACATCCACATCAAACAAAATTTCTTCAGGCAGAACAAGGAATACATTTGTCCCTTGAAAAGTGTACTTTTCAGAGACGCTTGAATCCCTGCTTTCTGTTAGGTAAATAATTTCTTCTCTGTTGTCTCTGTAAAGATCATGCAGTCTTGCAAACGAGGCTGAGCTGGGCAAACATAGAGCCATTTCTCAGCTGAAGTCATAAATTACTTATTGTTTTAATATACTGGAAAATTGGCAGGAAGCGGGGGAAGGTACGTCAGTTACACAAGACTTTAAACCATCACTTATCCTTGCCTTCCATTAAAAACGCGTTAGTTGCTGTAGCAACTGTCAAACCACACTCCGGTTCCTCTTCCTCCAAGATACAGAACTTCTCCAAAACACTCACACACAACACAGCTCTTCCCCATCCAAAGGACAGGTTTCTGGCACTTTTGCATTGTTTAAAAAGAAAGAGGCTCTCCAAGGAGCTGACAAATCCCTTGCAGGCCTTTTACTCCACGGTATGATCCTGTAGAGAACAAATCCTTAAGAAATCCTTAAAATTCTTGGGTTTTCCCCCCATACATCTACCCTCTTTTTTCTCCTCTTCCTTTTTTCTCCTTCTTTCTGCATTATACAGAATGTTACTCCATTCAGCTTAATGCACCACTACATCTTCCAGCATTAAACAAAATGCCTACACATCTGTCAGATGTCCCTTCCCCTCTCATTCCTTCCATCATGGGAAAGGCACATACAATGGGGACAATGTCACATTGCAAACACACACTGCAAATCTCTACATCATGAAATACAATGGCAGAGACAGGTCTCCCACCCGACACCTGAAGAGAAAACCCCTCTCCACAACCACAGCTGCTCAATCATTCCAAAGGGATCCCTGCTCTGTCACCAATGAGAACAAGTGTTTTCTCACTGGTTGAAATTCTACTCTATGGGACTGAGATTTGAACAGGCTAAAAAAAAACCAACCAACCAACCAACAACAACAAAAAAACAAAGTGGAGAAGAAACCATTAGCATGACGAGAAAGCTCTGTCAGAAAAAGGACAAAATCACACACTACTGAAGAAAATCTCATGAGGAAGTGGAAACATATTCCTCCCCTTTGTGCAGCATGCCAATATTAATGATAAGCAAAGATCCCTGGGAAGTTCTTGCATGATCAAGGATACTACCCAGGGCAGGATGCTTCCACAATAAAGGGAGGGCTTACTCACCTTCTTACCTCCTTCAATCCTTAGCAGCTCCATCCTACTTCTAACTAGAATGTGATACTTAAAAAAAATGTTCACGCCTAAATGTTTTTTTGTTTTAGGAACACTTAATGCAAGCAAATCTATTGTGCACAATGGGATGATTATTTTTAATTGCTGTTCTGAAAAGAAAGCATCATAGTATTGCACAGATTATCTTCAGGAATGCATATGAATTCTGCTCTTCATCAAGAGTTTCAGTCTTGGATATACTTACCTTTTCCAGTTTTATAGTGATTCTTCTGAAGCGTGTTGTAGAACAGGGGATTAGTGGTTCCACATAAAATTATTTTTGGTTCCTCTAGCAATACCTAAACTACCCAGCCACTTCACCTTGCAGTTCATTTCTTCAGCACCATATGCATCACTTTCATTTCTTTCTACCTACACACTTGTTTCTCTAACAGGGCAAAAATGAACCAAAAGTGTACAATGCACTTGTGCTGCCTACAGAAGCAAAAAGCACTGAGGCAGCTATGGGAGAAGGGGTTTGCGTGTGTGTCCATACAAAGTTAATTGCAAAGTAATATGCACAAGCATACCCTGAACCCAGCTTTCTGTGAGTTTACAGTGGAAACAGCTGCATATTGGCCCAGCTATCCATTATAAACAAGGTCACTTGACTCCTGGGAGCAGTGACACACCACCACTGGTTTGAACCACAAACCGGTCTGTTCCCCGAGCAAACAGCAATCACTCCCTGCAGTTAAGTAAGGAGCACTGAGGGATGTTTTTACTTGCTCCCAGTTCTGCCCACCAAGAGCAGTCACTGAATAGGTATTGGTGGCTGCTCTTCCTATCAAAAATTCTGAAAAAAGCCAATATATTTTTTCTGCACTTAAAGAGATTGTTGGACTGTTCCCATACCCTTGTTCTTCTAGTCTCTCTCTTTTGTAATTTGTGTTTGAGCAGACACTCTAAGCAGGTTTGTTTTGCTGTGCTCACTCATCCTTTCATGCTTCTACTGGTGCTGCCCCTCTTTTACCATATCCTTAACTTTTATGCTACCCCATAATTTATCCAGGCTCATGCACTTACATGACAAGGGTTCAGGCTGCTATGTTAATGAAACAACCCTGAAGGAAATGCAGGATACCATTTGCTTTTTATTACCACTTAGCATCTGTACATCTTGTACAGAATGAAGAAACAGGGCAGCCAGCATCTCAAGGACACCTTCTGACATTTTGACTGTCAGATTTCAGGCTGCAACAGAGAACCCCAGAGCAATGAACAAGGGCTGCTGACATTTGCACTGAAGTTCCCAAACCACAGCTGTGAGATTTACATCCAAAAAAGGTGCGATGGAGTAGAGCCTAACTAATTACAGTGTGCTTAAATACAAAGCAAAGCAAGCACTCCATCCCATTAACTCACCAGCTAAGTTTAGTCAATCTACAGCTAAGATCAGTCTGGAATTAGCCAGAGATCTTCATCCTAAACATAAAAAAACATTCATGCAGTCCCAAAGCCATACACCAGAACACTTTCCCAGATGTGAACAGATTGGACTGAAAAGTTACTGACTGTAGAAATTCATCACCACTTCTCAGCTGGCATACCAAAGTTCAGCTTTTTTTTTTTTTCTATTATCCCTATACAAAATTGCCCAGATTACACAAATATCTTCAAATACAGCATTTTAAATGTGATAGCCAGCTGACAGAGTCAGCCATTGAGCAAGAGGCAAGTATTTATAATACTTCTTTAAATACTTCCTCTATTATTTACAGCTTTATGTTACATGTGTTTATGTTACATTATGAGCTGTATCACCCATTTTTGCTGCTCCAATAGTTGCAAAGTTGATCTCCCTTTCAGTACCACACCTATTTAATCTGAATTCTTTTGTTCTAGAATGATAATGTACAAGAAGCTGTGCTTTCTCAATTATCTTACTTAAACCTGTTGTAAAGGGACACATATTCTAGCCAAGTTTTATTCATATATAAACAAGGTGACACTTTAAAAGCTGAAATTATAAAATGTGGAAGAGCATCTGTCTAACTTCACTACAGAGACAGATTTTAAAATACTTCCTTTTTTTTTTATAACTTCAGTTTTTTAACTTTAAAACATTATCTGTCTGCCCATAAATAATGAAGTGAATCTGTCCTTTAGAACAAGCAAATATTTGTTAACATTTTCTTTTGAGTTCTGCTTTAGCTACAAACCAAACTGGACCTCTTACCCCACATATCCCACTCCTGGAGCTGATTAGTCAGCTCCCTTTGGATAAAAAAACATCCTAACAAAAAAACCAACCAAACAAAACCCCAGCAAAAACCCCCAGGGCCTAAGGAGAGAGAAAGAAGCTTATACTCATTTCCTAAGACAGGAAGTTTGAGTACATACAGCCTGATAGAAGGAGGGGAAAAAAAAGCCCTCAAATGTCTGAGCCTAGTAGCTTGGCTACTTCTGAATACATACCAGGATATAGCAAGTTCCTCCTTCTAAAAAAAGCATTATGAATCATACACTATAGCACAAACCCTTAGGTTTTCTGTTTGGGTTTTTTGGTTTCTTTGGGGGGAGGGGGGATTGTATTCTTGTTTTTACGTTTCTAAACAAAAAGTTTTACAGCAATACAGAGGAATAAACAACTCCAGGACAGGGCAAGGAAACTTAAGAAAGCTTAGACTAGGACAGATTTTCCCACATAACCACCTGCAACAGTACCAAAAAAGCAAAGAAAGTCAATCTCTTGAGAAAGCAGGAGGTTTTTTTCCTTTCATTCTTTGGATTTCCATTCTCTTCATTCATGTGAGGAGCTACTGCTGTCCCTTAGAGGTGATGCACTGCAGTTGCACAAATAGCTTCTACTGCATGTCTTTCAGAGGCAGTTTGTAAACCCCGCCCCCCCAAAACCAAACCGCAAAGCCCCCACTTCCCTTAGCAACATTTTCATAGCAAAGATAATAATTTTGCAGCTATCATGTACCATTAGCATATTGAGGTGTCCCTAAGAACTTAAAAAAAAAGAAATAAAATAAGAAACCTGTATTTCAACAAAGTGCAATATAATGACATTCAACAATATAATAAAAAAGTCAACATTATGATGTAGAAAACCATCCATTGGAGAAATGCCTACACTTGACTGTGATGAAAACATTGGTGGTCAGGCAACAGAGAACTCCATAACAAGCCTTGGAAAAGACAAAATATCAGGACCACTGAGGTACAAAGCTTGAATCTGGTGGTAAATAGATTGAGAGTCGTGAGGAGTAAGGGTAGAAGAGAGTAGGCTTGGAAGAAAAGGAGGGGCAATGGTCTTAGAGATGTTTCTGAACTAGATTTGACTCACAACGTGCTTTACTAAAATAAAAATCCCTCACTGTTTTCTACAAAACTAAGCTATCAGAATGTTACTCAAAAATTAACACTGTTGCCTGGTTATCTGAGTGCAGAACTTGATCTATGCAGAAAATACCCAGGTGAGCCATGTAGGCACTCAGAAATGAATGACTACAAGCAATCCTGAGATATTCAAGTATGATTAGCACTTGTTAAATGTGAAAAGGAGAAAGGAAGATGAAACAACACCATGACTATACTGACATAGAATTCACATCAAGCTGTAATGTCAAGATATGGACTCCTATTCACACATGCACTCAAAGAATGTAAGACATTCTGAGTTCTGACCTGCAAAGAAATCTTGCAGAGTTCAGAGAGGAAATTACTTTATAAATGCCCTTACTAATCATGATTCCAGCAGTATTAAATTTGCTGTGGAACTACCTATGATACATAAATTCTGTGGGTTTTTTACAAGGAATCTCAGAAGGAATATATTGCAAACAAAATTCAACGGAAACTTACCAGTCAGATGCATCTATATTGATCTATCTTGCCTCCATGCCCACACAGATAAGCACAGAGCATCAGAAAAATAGCTGCTTGTGAGAAATAAGCAGAAGCTTATCTCCAGAAATAATACTGTTTTTGAAACTTTAGCACATCTGCTATTTCAGTTGTCTGTAATCATCACTCCAAAGATTCACATGATTTTTACAAAAATTTGGTTTTGTTAAATTAGGCACGCATATACTTGTATAACATGCTACATATATATAAAATACATCTGTGAATGCTTAGAGGGGTAATTTTTTTCTGGACATTCCCTGCTCCCCACTGGACTCTTAGCTGCTGTTGGCATGTACTGCTGTTTCATGTTTCAATTGCTGTTATAGTTACCATCTGCATTACTGTCATGGATCAGGTTAATACAAATGGGTTGTCCAAATGATTAACAATAATAATAGAAGTAATAATAACAGGCTCTTCTGCAAGGAATAGAATTTTAGAGAACTTTTCACATCTGGATGAAGACATACCATGAGTTTCTATGCAAAACACACCAATCTTGGAAGCCATGAAGCAGGCTTGTTCAGAGTCACAGTAGCCCGGTATTATATTTGAGCTCCATTTCCTGTCTAAACACCACAAGTGCTGTCAGACAGAGATACCAGCAGAGACAGTGGAGCAGAGTCTGGTGTCTCAGTAAACACCCCAGCAGAGGAGGAACAAGAAAGGCACCAGCAGCTGGACACAGCTGAGCAGATGGGTGTGCAAAGGAAGTGTCAGGATGTACTGGCCAGCACAGTTGGCCAAGCTAAGAGTGAGGCAAAGTTGGCAGGGGGGGAAGAAAAGAATTTTACTTATCATGTCCCCAGCCAACATTATCAACCAACGCTTGCTTGCCTGTTCTGTTCAAAACTTGATGAGTACTGTCATTTTAGTCTGATTTTTCCAAGCTAGCACAAAATCAACTCCAAGCAGTTTCTAAGCACCAAGGAAGCAGCAATCCACAGCAACTTCCAACACCAGTCAGCTTTGATGAAGCAACCGCATTTAATGAAAATCTATTATGGTCTCAGATTACAACAGGGTGACATTTGTAAGAAAGGTTCTCTCTTTAGCTATAGCAGATGGCCTGAGAAGCTACTGCATTTCACAACCAATCTTTCATAGCACTGAAAGTATGAAAACATACATACACAAACATAAGAAATCTAGAATCCTCCTAAACTCTTCTCTGTGGAGAGAAGGGGGGATAAAAAGAAAGAAAAAAAATTAACAGTGGGAAACAGCATCATCAAAAGAAAGAGAAGCAGTAACAGGTACTGGAAGGCTGCAATAAGGTCTCTTCAGAGCCTTCTCATCTCCAGGCTGAACAACCCCAGCTCTCTCAGCCTGTCTTCACAGGAGATGTGCTCCAGCCCTCTGACCATCTTCATGGCCTCCTCTGGACCTGCTCTAACCTGTCCATGCCTGTCTTACACTGAGGACGCCAGACCTGGATGCAGCACTCCAGGTGGGGTGTAACAAGGGCAGAGTAGAGGGGCTGAATCCCCTCCTTTGACCCACTGGCCACTTTTGTTTTGATGCAGCCCAGGGTGCCATGGGCCTTCTGGGCCATGAGTGCACACTGTTGGCTCATGTCCAGCTTTTCACCCATAAGAACCCCCAAGTCTTTCTCTGCAGGGCTGCTCTCAATGACTTCTTCTCCTAGTCTGCTCTTATGTCTGGGACTGCCCTGACTCAGGTGCAGCACCTTGCACTTGGACTTGTTGAACCTCATGAGGAGCTCGTGGGCCTCAAGTTTTTCTCAAGTTCGTCCAAGGCCCCGTGGATGGCATCCTGTCCTGCTGTTGTGTTATCTGCAAATTTGCTGAGGGTGCACCAATCCCGCTGCCCATGTCACTGATGAAGATATTAAAGGGCATCACAGAATCACAGAATATTGAGGTTGGAAGAGACCTCCAAGATCATCAAGTCCAACCCATGCCCTAACACCTCAACTAGACTATGGCACCAAGTGCCATGTCCAGTCTTTTTTTAAACACATCCAGAGATGGTGATTCCATCACCTCCCTGGGCAGACCATTCCAGTAATTTATTATTCTTTCCGTGAAAAACTTTTTCCTAATATCCAGCCTGTACCTTCCTTGATGCAGCTTGAGACAGTGTCCTCTTGTTCTGTCAGTTGCTGCCTGGTGGAAGAGACTGACCCCCACCTGTCTACGACCTCCTTTCAGGAAGTTGTAGAGAGTGATAACGTCACCTCTAAGTCTTTTCTCCAGGCTAAACAATCCCAGCTCCCTCAGTCATTCCTCATAGGGCTTGTGTTCCAAGCCCCTCACCAACCTTGTTGCCCTCCTCTCAAGCATCTCAACATCCTTCCTAAACTGAGGGGCCCAGAACTGGACACAGTACTCAAGATGTGGCCTCACCAGTGCCAAGCACAGGGGAAGAACAACCTCCCTGTTCCTGCTGGCCACACAGTTCCTAATGCAGGCCAGGATGCCATTGGCCTTCTTGGCCACCAAGGCACACTGCTGGCTCATGTTCAGTCGGCTGTCTACCAGCACCCCCAGGTCCCTTTCTACCCAGACACTGTCCAGCCACACTGTCCCCAGCTTGTAACGTTGTAGGGGATTTTTGTGGCCAAAATGCAGAACCTGACACTCAGACTTACTAAACCTCATCCTGTTGGACTCTGCCCATCCATCCAACCAATCCAAGTCTCTCTGCAGAGCCCTCCTTCCTTCAATAGATCGACACAAGCTCCCAGTTTAGTGTCATCTGCAAATTTACTAATGAAGGTCCCATGAGAGTCCTGAGGGACACCATTTGTCACTGGCCTCCACCTGGACCTAGAGCCATTGACCAAAATTCTTTGTGTCCATCCAGCCAATTTCTTATGCAATATTAGTCCACCCTTCAAATCCATGTCTCTCCAAATTGGAGATGAAGATATGGTGTAGGACCATGTCAAAGGCCTTATGGACATCTAGGTAGATGACATTGGTCAGTTTTCCCTTGTTGACCACCGCAGTCACTTCATCATAGAAGGCCATCAGACTGGTCTGGCATGACTTGCCTTTAATGAAGCTGTGCTGGCTGTCTCAGATCATCCATCCTCCTTGTCTTGTATGTGCCTTAACAATGCTTCCATGAGGATCTGCTCCATGACCTTCCTGGTAACAGAGGTAAGGCTCACCCATCTAGTTCCCTACATCTTTCTCCCCTTTCTAAAAACAGGAGTGATGTTTCCCTTTTTCTAGTCACTGGGGTCTTTGCCTTACTGCCATGACTTTTCAAATGTGGAGAAATATATTCCATCTTTGGAATAATCAAATAATTTAAATAATCTATTACCAGAAACATGAACTTTTAATGACTGGGCGGCACATTCACATTTTTTCTTTGTGTCCATGTGTAAACTTCTTAAAGCTAAACTGGGGGACCAAGGAGTGGTAGTGGATTTTACATTAAATAGAAAATCTCATGCAAAAATTTATGTTAGTAGCGATGTTTCTCAACTGATTAAACTACATGCAAGTCAGTTTTATAAATGCATAGCTCTTGAGGACACATGCTCTTACAACAGTTCTATAAATATGCTTTGTAAAACGTTTATGTGGGCTCAGTGTGTGGGCACATTCACAAATAGATGTGCTAACTCCCTTCTTCCTGATGACCAATAACCAGAAGAGGAAAAAGAAGAGATCCCTTTTAGAAGAATAGTCTAGACAGTTCAAAAATAGCATCTGTGCCCTTGCCAGGTACACAGAAAACTGAAAAAGTAGGAACCATGGTGCTTACTAAAACCAGAGTGTTGTTTTGACTGTGTTTTCCATCCACTGTCAACATTCTGGATTTCAGCAAGGAGATTCACACCCATTCAGGTCCCAGAGAAGGCTACTTCATCCCAAGGCTCAACTGAGAAGAACCATCAGCAGGTTTCCAGGTGACCTTCATACAATGCAAAATCCTGAACATTAGGAGTATTGGTGATGCAAACCGGCAAGAGGTTTCAGAAGCTGAGATGTCTTCAGAGCTTTAGCTGATCCTTTCCCTATTTGTTCTAATGAAGCTCTTTTTTGTTTGTTTGCTAGCTTACGACACATGCTTGGCCTGGGGAAGGAGTTAAAGGTGGCAAGGAAAATCAAATTCGCTCTTTCCTGTCTTTGCGTTTCCAAAAAAAAAAAAAATACAAAGAAGAGCTGTTTATTCTGCCAAGTCAATGTGCATGTTCTGTGCACTCAGGATGACATTCCCTCACTGGAGACATGTGGAGTTAGATAACATCAATTTATGTTAAATAATCTTAAAATAGAAACACATACAGTGCTGTTTTAAACTTACTAGATAGTGCTTTCTCAGAGTCTGACTCTGCATGTTGTTTTTTGTTTTCTTTCAGTGTGTGGGAGATATTATCTCATGTTTTAGTGGATGTGGTCATTTTCATTCTGTGGCCAAGTTTATAAATTCTTGCAGGTTCTGTTCCCACATTTGGGGACTCTACATTTCCCTCAAGATCCTGGGTGAGCAGGAGTTTGTAAAACTCCACTCTGCAACTGAGCCTTCACAAACCTGAAGTGACTGAAACTAGAGAGCCCAGGGACCGCAAGAGCTGCTGCAGGAAGGTTTATCACGCAATGATCTGGGATGTTAAAGATTTTAATTTCTAAGCAGACTGCTAATGTTGCATGCACATACTGTATCAATATAACAAAGTAAGGCTGCAACCATCACATCACATCATAGCTTGACCAATTTGAATTGACAATACTGAATTATAAATTACTATGTTTAGCACCACCAAACTTCCAGTCTGTAAACCCTAACTCCATCCTGCTCTTACTAGCTGCTATAAATTTGCCATTAGAAACAAGTACTGTGGAGAGACTAAAGTTTAATTGTTTTATATCTTCTCACAAAGTTTTGATACTGTCAGTATGAAGACCGCTCTGCAGGTCAAAACTGATGAAGTCTCCAAGCTGCTAAAGACCAAGCTACTGTAACCTGGATCTACTTGATACCTCTGCCACAGCAAGCATGCTCTTTAAATGCTCCTTTCCCAGTCTTCCACCATGTTGTAAATTTGTCCAGTAGCTAAATAGTCAACACAATACACTATACAGAAGACAGAAAAGAGATTGGGCTTGAAAACACCAGCGCAACTAGAAAAAGAGAAATTTGGCTTAAATTTAACAGGTTTTGTGTTGTGCCTACTTTTCCCCTCCCCCCCCCCTTCCTTAACTCCATGGTATGCATCGGCTCTCAAGGGACACTCCCAAAGTCGTTGTCAATCTCTAGCCTTAATTTCCCACAGAATGCATGAAAGTCCCTAAACCCAAAAGTATTAAGTGGAAAACATCAATGCTGGATAGAGTCCAGATCTGATGATACAAAACACAATTAAAGGCTTGGCAATTTAACAAATGACAGAAGCTGCCTAACCACATCAAGAAATATCTTACCATGCACACACTTCAAGGGGTATTTTCTGAAGCTTTATAAATACCCTGTTTCTTGTATTTACACTCTCCAAAGAGTTACTGTCAATGGTTCTCATAAAACACTGCACACACAAACCAGACAAATTAAGTGCTGCAGCCAACGGTGATTCCTCCTGGCCCTTAGAAGCAACCATGCTTACACTGCTGAACTAATGATGCATTTTGCAACATTGCTCGGAAGGAAAGAAAACCAGCACACTCAGAAAATCTTACTCTTTCTACAACAGCCATTTTAAGAGAGTAAGGAAATAAGAGTGACTAGATATATTTGTTTAATGCAAAGATGCTAGTGTTTTACTCCATGATCTAATTCAAGCAAGAAGCAAAATAAAAGGAAACAATAGAAAATTACTTACCTGGGAAAAAAATTCTTATTCCTCAGTAGACTACCGAACTTTATTTCAAAATTACAGCTGCCTGACAAGAACTTGCTCTAACAAGAACAAAAAGTTCATAGCTGCTTGGCCTAGCAAGTGTAAGTAATTATTTTCTGAACTGACAAGTCATTATGAGTGGGACTTCATACTTTTAACTGCAAATCTTCTCAAGTATAGATTGAATCCTAACTTTGATCTAAGGTGTCACACCACCATATTTATTTGAATTACTACATCATATAAGGAGACTCAATTCAACCCAATTTTCACAGAGCAGGCTATCAAAATAACCTGAGGTGACAAAACAGGGTAATGCTGAAGGAACTAAAGCAAATCTTTCCAAATCAATAAAATCCTACACCAGACTTCCAAACTATCCAAGCACCAAATTTGCTTAAGAAGTTAGTATTCATCATTCAAATCTTAGGCTGCAGAAAAAGAATTGTAGGTATCAGACTACCAGAGAAACAAGAAAAGAAAAAAGAAAGTTTTGACCCAGCCATCCGCAGCATGATCCTGATCAGTTATTTATTCAGCCAAGCACGTCACATAAGCACCCCCAACACTATCGCTGCACTTTTGCTCCTAGTTACCAGAGAAATTGCATTTTGGCACCTAGTTCATTGTCTGTAACAAATGACCTTTTCTATTTCAGAGATTAAAATTCTGTGATGAGTATTTTTCCATCTTCCCAACAGGTGTTAGACTGCAGCAAGTCAGACATGGTGATGTCTTTCAAGCAGACCCGAGGTTCATTCACAGCAAGGTGAAGCAGCCCCTCCCATGACACAGCACACTTCAAAGCCTCTCATAATGTGGAGTTTAGACTCAGAACCAGACATCTCTGATAATTCAGCATTAAAAAAAAACCAAAAAAACCCAGATGAGTCATTGAAGTGTTCCTGTTCCTGTAGCAGTAATGGCAGGAATGAAGATAAACAGTGATCATGTGCATGGTTCCTTGCATTTCTAGGTCTTCATACTGGTACTTCACTAAGGGTTTTGTATTTTTTCAGTCATATTGCAAAGTTCCCAAAGCACTGCTCACCTCTAAAATGCATGAATTGGCTTCCCTGGAAATGGCACTCAGCTGGAAAAGAACAAGAGTTATAAAAGTAATAATTACACCAGGGAATAAGAGAAAGAAACCCTCTGCGTTTACATTTTAAATTTATGAAGCACTTTGCTATAGTCAGAATTCATGTAGCATAAAAGACTGGTGGGCAGACTGAAGAAAAGACAATTTTGACAGCCTGGTTTCCTTTAATTCTATGATTCTACCATCTTCCTTACATCTTGGTCGTTCCTTCCCATCATCCATACCTTTAATCCATACTCTACTGTCCACATCAGCATACAGAATCAGAAGCACTCTGGGCACCCTGATACTGCATTATCCTGTACATAGGGAGCAGTTCAATTTTCCATACACCCAGACTGGCATGGTGGAAGACATGTGTTACCCAAAAGCCTAGACATTTCCAGAAAAAAATTTGCTAACAGCCAGTCATCATTCCCTGAGAAAGATGTGCTAATTAGAAAACGAGTATGTTTTTGCAACTTCTTTAAAATGTCATCTCAGGAGCTCCTTGAGTTTTCACGAGGAATAAAATATCTTCCTGCTTTTTTTTCAACATGACCTTTAAATCTCCTCTTGCCTTCAGGTAGCTTTTTCTGCAGCCAAGAGCATAACATTTCCTTACATTGTTACTGATGCTCTAATTATGAGTGCAGCATTTGCCCAGGAAATAATAGGAACTCATAGATTATATTATCTAAACTAACTACTATTTCCCTTCCCACTCATTTGGAAACTATCCCAAATAAAGCCTAACACACAGTTTACAAGTTTCATGCCCACTTGGGACTACATTAACAGCAGCAGATTTGCATGTAAGTAAATGCATCATAATTCTATGCTGTCACAGCTTTTGGTTGATGGACACTTGGAAATTTGCAGTAAACTCTGTGAAGTGCAGAAAAGTTTCTGTGCTTTTAAACCCAACCCATGATTACATAAAAATCTCCATTTCACATTTTATTCTGCCTCTTAAAGCAGAGTTTGAGCCCTCAGACTTGTGCAGCGAATTTGGGAAATATGTTAGTTTTTTGAAAACAAAAAACAAAAGGGTCACAGAGTATGTATTTTTTTAAATGTATCTCTATATTTTTCAAGCCTTCTCATGATTTCTTAATGTTCCAGATTGGACAGTTTGGCTGCAAAGGAATTTTACAGAAGTTTAAAAGAGGTATGGCAAGCTATGAGAAGGATGTAAATACATGCATAGCTTTCTCTCTGTCAAAGCATGATTTGCAGATCTCTGGAATAAAAAGGCAGCTGGAAAGCAAAACACTTCTAGGGATGGTTAACTGTAGAATTAATTTGCTGTTGGTTTGGTCATTTGTGAATCTTACACATATGTTCCCACAGTAGAGAGAGGAACCAAATTAAGAATTTCTGTTATTTATAGTGCTCCAATAGAAGAGCAGTTCTAGCGTACTTCCTCTGGAAATGAATATTTGTATACTGAATAAGTTTTGCTATGAAAATTAAACTGCGCAAAACTCTAAGCACAGATTGTGTACCTTCTAAAAATACAAGCAGAAATACACATAACTGCAGTATTGATAATAAATTTTAAAAGCCCCAACATCCACAAGAAATTACACACTTCATTATCAGACTGTGGTTCTACATACATTTATGTCTAAACATATCCTTACTCACACCATACTAAACAAGGCATATTCATTCAGGATATGAAGTCACAACAGTTCAATAGTAATAGCTATCTTCACAGAAATCAGATTATTTTTCACTGTGATAAAAAAAAAAGTACGGGGAAACAGATTATGTCAGTGCTTTACAGACCATTACAAAAAGCAAAAAAGAAGAAAGGCAGAGTTCCCATCTCTCTGGTTCTGCAAAACCGTGTAGAAAAAAACCCCTCAAATGATGTGCAAAGTAAGTTCACTGAGGAATTATTTTGGACTGACACTAGTATCACATTTCCTTCTGACATTCTATAGTCTACTGTATTTAATCACAATCAATATTTATATTGCCTAACTTTGACACACGTCAGGCAACATGCCATGGCTCTAGCATTATACTCAGTGTAGGCAGTTTCCACTTCTTAGGATAACAATTCAGTCAGATGTAATATTAAGTAAGATTTTAAGACAGCAGATGGCATCACTTAGTTATTTTTAACTGTTGCACACTGACCATTTACTGTGTATCATAATCCATTTTTGAAGATTAGTAAATGGAGCTTATGGGCAGCACAGAAATGGGACATTAAAAAAAAAAAAAATTACTGTTTTACCTATCTGGTTGCCTTGATCTGTACTGAATGTCCTGCAGGCATTGTAAGAGTGCAGCGTTTCCCACAGCTGTAGCTGCCCTTCTTTGGATTCACCAGGTACTTCTGAGCCCCCAGCTGAAGGCATTCTTTTCCTCCCCAGATCAGCAAAAGCAATGGCAGGCTTTCAGCAACCTGTCAGCTGTGACTACAGCTTAGTGGGATTTATAGACTTTTCCTTGTTTGTTCCTACTGGGATTACTATCAGAGCTACATCACACCATCAGGCATAGAATCACAAAATGTTTCAAACCATTATTAAAGAAGTTGCCCATTCAACAAATCAGAGTTGACAAAAATAGTGAATGCCAGAAAGGCTCCTCATGCCCATTGAGCATCATACAGGAAATAATAGCCAGGATGAAAACAGACCTGGCTCTAAGCTTTGAGAGAGACTGCAAAACCAGATCTGCTACTCCATATTCCTTTTATAATTTCTTTCTTAGTGTTCCTTGTATAATATCTATGATATTGTCGGATGATGTAAAGAAGGCAGAAAGATGTATTTCCTTTGTCAGTTCAGATGATACGCAGATTTTAAAAGGTAAACTTTAAAAACAGAGGTGTCCATACACAGGTTCAAACTGCCTGGTAAAAGGGGAATTCAGAGATGACAATGTACCAAGTCATTTTGCTGAACCTTTTCAGAATAATAAAAACATGTTCTACACAGGGTATTAAGAAAGTGCCTGTCACAGTAGTTAGTAGGTGTTACAGTCAGAGTGTGTGATCAAAGAGGTGTATTTTTCCATGTACCACTCAGTCAGAATGCAGGAAT
>NW_008238464.1:13562470-13579221 GCF_000691975.1 Corvus brachyrhynchos
CAGGAATGCACTGTGGGGAACATGAGCTTACAATGCCACCAGGGAACAGTCAGCTGGACCACCTTCATCAGGCTCATGGCAAGACTTCTAAGTTCAACGATGGTAGCCCATAGTGCAGACCTGGTGCAGAGGTGGCCCTATGCTGGTTCATTCCTGGTAAAGCCATTGGAATCTGTCTCCTCCTGAGCCACACGCTATTCCAGAGTACAACAGAGGGTCCCTTGAAACCTTGCATGAGAGAGATGCATGGGAAATGGGGAATAAACCATACAGAGAAGGGAAAATATAAGGTCAGAGTACAGGAGAAACACTCTCCTCCTCACCCACACATACACAGCTCTTGCTTTTCTTTACCCACTCCAACTTCTTCTCTGGTCTCACCTTTTTAAAAATCTGTTTTCAGAGAGCCATGCTGTACATACTGTCTGAACTTGGAGACGGCAGTCTTACAGAATATTCAGCAATTCTCTGCAGGGTTCCCAAGAGTATCCTTACTTGCTGGCTAAGTGCAAATGCCCACCAGAATGCATGCTGAGTATTTAGGGTGCATTTTATAGCAGCCAGAAGCTTGACCTGAGCATCTTCTGTTGGTAGCAATAGATTTTTAATTAATAACGAGTCATGAAAACCAACAGGGCAAAGGAACTTATCTGGAAGCTGTAGATTTCTTCAGAAAAGAAAAAAATACTGCAGAAAATACTGAAAACAAACATTAGAAGTAATGAAGAGGTTATAAAATAATTTCATTTTCTGTCTTCATAAAGCTCTGTTTTCTCCCCTAGCGTTCAGATCAGCATTGCACTTCCAAAGCATTCATCCTTTCTGCTCTAAGCCTATGCCAGAAATAAGCCTTTTCAGTCACTCAGAGAATGTCATTATACTTCTGGAAAGCAAACACAGCTCCAAAAGCTGTGGAGGAACAGAGGGGGAAGGAAGGGAAAGTATCAATCTCTGCTACAATTAATTATTCAAATCTTATTTTTTTAATGGAAGTCACTTTCTAAAGTGTTGTTAGTGTGTGCATTAGACAACATTTCTTTTCCCCATGGGTTAATTTCTTTTCCAACCTGCTAGCAATACAGACTGTAGAATGCAGAATCCATAACAGAATGAATTAAACTTATACATCCAACAAAAGTGTGAATCCAAACTAACAGCACTATCACTAATGTCACAGTAATTGACATTGATACTCACTGTAGCCATATGCTTTCTGCTGAGTCGGTTTTGAAATACCAGTCCAAAAGGTAGTAGACAGAAGATAGAAGAATAAATTCCTAGAGGTCACCAAATAGTCAGTAATGTTATTTGTAATGAACATCACAACCGTAACAACAAGAATTATCCGACACAGTTGTCTACAGCAGCAGGGGTTAGCCTCAAGTGATTCTGCCCTGTCCTGTCTTAGGGCTGCAACTCCACAAAACACAATACGGACACAGAAGCCAAAATCCACAAGAAACAAGCTCAAGAGGTCTGTCCTCAGCGTCAGAAGTGATGTCAGGTAGACTTCAAATTTTATCTGAAGCATACTCATTGAAGTATCAGACCATATTTTAACATTACTTAGAGGTCTAAAATTACACACAGAGGTCTCACAGAGCTAAGCCAGAAGGGAGTCAGTTGCCTAAGCCCTGTTCCAATCAGCAGCTATTAACTTGGTTTAAACACTGTAAAATGCCATTGAGGACTTCCAGGATATTTATGTGCCCAGGCATTTCCAAATATCTGATCTCTAGGTACAGGCGAAGTGGAGCCCTTTAAAATTCCTCAATATGGAAGCCATTCTGTCCTATTTGATGAATTTTGTGGTAACTGAATCTCACAATCAACCTATGTATTGTATTCTTTATGCAGAGGCACACATACAGAAACAGAGGAAAAGCATTTTCTAAAATTACAGGGAAAGCTCTGTAGACATGCCTATATTATTTTAAAGCCAGCTACAGCAAGCTTTTGAGCTAATCTGTGTAAATGAAACATTATATTCTCACCACGAGAATTTATTTATTTATTTACTTCTGACAGGAAAAAGCAGACTCCAGAGCACCAACAATTCCTACCATGAACCCCTAAAGGATTCAGGTCATGATTTGACTTCCTGCACCTTCAGAATTACTTCCCAAATCTTCCTTCCCCTTTTTTCCTAGACTAAATTCTGAATTTAAATAAGCAGTAAGAACGTTTCTCAAGTGTATAACAATCTACTTACACCTTTATCCCAAATCCCAGCTGTCTTAGTTGGTTTGCAGACACTTGTGCAGCAAATGCCAAAGGGACTGGCTATCTCCTCAGTTCCTTTAACAGAGTGCAATTCTGAAAACACGAAAAAATATCTCCTCCTTTCTGTCTTCTACAGTGCTTTTGAACTGGTGGTGGGAGGAGCAGAAAGTCTCCCTATCTTGCAATGTGAGAAAAAGCCCATCATAAGTGACTCACCAACATTAATCACATATATACCAGATTGAAAGGCACTCAGAACATGAAGTCTGAATCCCAGGCTCAGTTAAGCAAATGAGAAACAAATTGCTTGGTACCATCATATTCTTTTAACTCTGTAGCTGTACAGTTTTGCATGATGAAGCTGATGAATATAAATTTATTGTTTCTAGCACTGAACTTTTACAGAGAAGTGATGCTGAATGTTTTGGAAGAACAAGCAGCTGAGTAGCATGCTACTTCCTATGTCTTGAAATGAATAAGCACCAGTGTAAAGATTTTCTCATGTAAAACATTCACATTACTTACCACCTGGTCTGTCCATTAAAATCAATATCCTTACAGCTTAACCGAGCAGATGAAGATCAGAATCTTAAATAATCAAATCACACTGCAGCTTGAGATATTTCATCTTCTGTTTGCTTCTCATGGAGAGTATTGTGAGTTTTTATTCACTAACACAAAATCCAAGTATAAAAATCCAGAGCGTACTGCTTAGATTCAAGACAACAGCTAAATATTGGGGGTGAGTAGATTTGAAGAAAATAAGAAAAATAGTAAGAAAAAGTCCTACTGTCTCCAAAAGGAAGCTTAAGAATGAGAGGATTTCTTTTCTTATTTAAAAAAACCACAACTAAGCCGTGTTTGGAAATATATATATGCTACTTGAATCTACAAAGCAGGGAATTTTCCCGTTCACACTATGTATGCCATACTGCTCTACATTCTTCATAAACTGGACTCAGGCTCTTTGCCTTTCTGGTATTTTTAACTCTATGTGATACCAACTATCCAGCTCCCATAGCACTATTCCCAGAATTACATATGAAGAATATTCTATTAGCCATAAAAAACAACAATATAATTACAAAAAGTAAACTACACTCCTCCTGTTTTTCAGGGAAGTATTCCAATGCCCAGAACTAGACTACAGTCTGCCACAGTCCTGTAAATTCAGGCTAAATCAAGTGCTGCTCTAACATTACCTTGGCATAAAAGAAATCAAGACCTCACTGCAATATAGTACTTGAGCTACTGCCTAGTTAACAATTTCTATTGGCATTTAATTACAGTACATTTCCTGAAGCTAAGGCACAGCTTTAGCATGAGCAGGGCTGCTCTGAGCAAGACACTTGTTCTGTTCAGATCAACACTTACCTGACAATTAGGTTTAATATATAGCAATGTGTGACACACAAAACCAGGCAAGGATATAAATTTAGCTTGTCACTGATTGCTAGAGAATGTTCAACCCAAACATTATAACTGTAACTGTAAATAATAACAATACTTACGTAAATCCTACCGATGTTTTGCAAACGTAAGAATAAAATGGTCAGATTTTCTTCTGGGTAGATGTACTTAAAAGAGTCCTGGTTAAAAACTGAGTTCTGATATATTTTAGACATTTATACTCCCCTAGAGAAAATGCTTGCATGACTTCAGAGCTTCAGTCTGTTCTAGCTCATCACACAACAGAAGAATGTGCTGCTTTGGACAGATCATGTCTTGCTTCTGGTATTCCCTCTCCCAAATCTTGACAGGGAGCAAGACCCCCAGAAAGAGAAGTGATAATCTCACTCTCTGTGACATGGGAGTATGGCTTTTTGTATAAATATGCTGCTTCAGACTTAGGTCACAACCACTCACTTTGAGAGGCTCTCTGAGGTATACTGACCCTGTGCCCTCATCCTTTGAAAAAAATCAGTGACTTGACTTTGCCATTCAAAACCTGAGGTACCCTGAAACACTACTCACTTCTGAGACACTTGGGTCTGCTTGTACATCATTCAAGAAAACAAAAATCCAGAAAGTAGAATCCTAAACTGGCCATGATGCCACATTTAAAGGGGTCCCTAGTAATGTCAGTAAACAAAGTTAGCCAGTGAGAAAAGAGCTAAATGGGACCTGGCAGGGTGGAATAGCTACAGAACCCAGCACAGACCCAATACCATCTCTCTCTCTGTTGTGAATGCACAGGAAGACAACTTTGCCCTAAAGGAAGCTCACATCAGTCCTTCAGTAAATGTTAGCTGGGGCAGGACCACACTCATTTGTTCTGCTTTCACACCTTGTTTATGGAAGCTTTTCTAATGTCTTAGCTGGCAAAAGTGCTGGACAGATGGAAAGCCTTTCCACAAGGGCTAAAGAGTGCCAGGCTCTGTTTTGTGAACAGAGAAGTTCACAACTTCTCACAAGGATCCTGAAGGTTTATCTTACAGACTCAGTCACAACTTTATAAAGCAAGAGAGACAGAGATGTTCTAAGTTTTGGTGACTGGGCTTTTTCACAGTATTCTGACATGTTTGAAAAAAACAAGCATTCCATAGAAAGGGTTAGAGACATCCTAAGATGCAAATGTCCCTGAAGAGTAACTCCACATCCTCTGGGTAAAGATTTTATGTAATAAGACTGGTGATAAAGTGATCCAAATTGCTACTGATGGTCCCAATGCTATGTTATTGTAGTTTGATGTGCAAAAGCGTGCAAGATCTTGAAAAATCATATTAATAATGTACAAAAGTTCAGTCTAAGGACTATCACTTTGGTTGTTACATAAGATCCTATGAAGAGAAAAGCAGAAGAAGGTACGCTTTTGTTTCTTGGTAGATCTTGAGAACAAAAAAAAATGACTGCTTGATTTTACTTTAAAAATGAACATCTCTGCTCTCTTTTCTGCACTGTTAGAAGTAAGTGAGAATAATACCTCATACTGTTTGAGAGTTGTGACTAGTAAGAACAAATCAACCACGATCAGCTTGCAAACTATGTTTATAACAATACATACAGGTTATTGAATCCAGAGCAGCAGAGGGGACCAATCCATATTCCTGTGAAGTAGCCAGCTCAAAAATCACTCCAATTTACATGTGAGAAAACCAAAACAAAAGGTTTGTGCCACATGCCTAACAGGGACTGCACATAGGTGTTTAAATTTAGACCAGGGAAACTGCCCAGGTTTCCACAGCCCTCCTGGTACAACCAGTAAAATGTCAGTCTGCTCTCCATACCTCAGCCCCACCACACCACACTAACATCCACACAGCAGTGACTGAAAAGGCAGAAAGCACAGGAGGTGGTCTCTCAGAGGTACGTGTAAAAGGCCACATGCTTACAGGACAAAGAGATGACCACAGTTTTCATTCAGAAACATGGAAACAGGCTCTTCTGCAAAAAAAAAAAAAAAAAAAAAGAGCTTCATAGCCAGAACACTAAGCAGATATGGGAATGTATTTCTGAAAAAAACCAAAAAACAAAAACAAACTAGGAAAAGGGTGAAGGGAAAAAAAACCATCAAATCCTCAAATCAAACCCAAAATTCAGACATGACCACCAGTAGGGAATAAAAAATCAAATGAAACCAACATAATCAACCAGGCAAACACAAACAAATAGATTCCTGATTTTAGGCTATTCTCTAACCTAGGGGCTTGTAGCTCTTCCAAGAAACTGGAGTTGGAACCTCCCTGCAGGCCATGCTGGAGAACAGTGAACCCACATTTTCTGGTCCTGTGCAGCCCTGTCTGGCACATTGGCAGGTCTGTGATATGGCACCTGCTTCATCCTTTCCACTGCACAGGGAGTTTACACACGCACTCAAGGCTGTAGTTTCCCCTCCAGAAAAAGCCAAGGGTTTCACAAGTGTGTTACAACTTTGCAGTTTCACACTTCCCTCCCTCTTTTAACTTAGCCCCAAGGAAATTGCTTAAGGTCAGCATGAAACCATTTGCACAGGCAGGAATAGAAGTCCAGCACCAATCTCAGATGTGGACCGCACCCTGCTACTCACTGCCCAAGTATGAGTGCATCGTTCAAGATGCAGGGCTTAATCCTTTCTCTTCTCCAGATGCTTTACAGCCAACTGTTGTCAGACAGGCTGGAACGAAGTGTGAAGAGTGCTAAATTTCAAGTACATTTCTGTGCTCTTATGACTCTGATTCGTCTTTCTTGTCTGTTTAGAAACATACTGAAGTAACATACACCATAAATAACACCTTCGGAAAAGGCCTCAGCAAGACGCTCACAAAGTCTTCTGCAGTTTGTGATTCAATGCGTCTCCTCTCCAGTTTAACCTGACATGTTGGCTTGTTATTAATCTGTGTGATGCTTCAGATATTTTCAGTAAGTCTTACTGAGATAAATTTTCCTCCCATTTAGACTAAATTTGAGTTTTCATCCATGTTATCTGAACTTTTTCATTGATCAGAGAACAAGTTCTAAACTGACAATGCATTGATATGGGGAAAGTAGAAAGGGGCTGATCTGAATATGGAAAATCAGAAATTGCAAGGCTATCTAAATAGAGAACTCTTGTGAAATTTGAGTCTCCAAGCCAAGGGGAAGGTTTTATCTTTTACACTTCTAATTAATTTCTAGCCCTGTTAAGTACACCAAAATACACAGTTGCCTTTGTTTCTACCTAATGACGATACAAGAGTCCCAGAAAATTTTGTTGGTAAATAGGAATAATGACCAATCTTGATTGTGGTATAACAAGAAAGGAACAAAAGAAGGATCATGAAAAATTGTAGAAGTAAGCAGTAAATACCCAAAGGGAAAAATTCAAGGGAAGTTAATGAGTAGCCAATATGGGACTGAGCAGGAAATCAACGGTGTCAAAAACCTATGGAAAAAAAGCAGCAAATGCAAACAAGGAGAACACAGAATGAAAAAGCAGCAAATGTAAACAAGGAGAACACAGAATGAAATAGGGTGTTGTCAACAGGCAAAGAAAAATTCAGGGCATTAGGAAATGAGGAGAATTGAAATGACCAGTCAGATGCAGGAAGGTAAGAAAGAAAAAAAGGCCAAAAGAGTCACAAATAGTTTCAAAAAATAATGCACTATTGAAAAAAAATGATGTGATATATAAATTTTGGCAGCCTGTCAAATTTTAATTATCTTTTCAATTACTGTTCATGTCTTCTCATTGACTGAATGAGAAGACAGACTTTCATGAGCTTTAATATTACCTTTTTTCCACCTCTATTACCTCCTCATCACACTGGAGACCCAAAACCCATTAACAACAAGAATGGGACGTTTGCTACGAGATAATCTCTGTCCCTTAACACTACAAGAAACCCCAAGTAAACATTTATCCTAAATGAAGAACAAGGCAGAAATTTCAGTTACATCAGTGGAATAGGATTTCATACATCTTTGTGACAATAAACCTCTATGAGAAAGCAACCTATCTAAAATGGAAATTATGTTGTTTTTTTTTTTTTAGTCTTAATTGGAATAACAACTTGTCCAACCATATGAGCATCGAAGAGAACACAGCTGATGAGCATCAGCAGGCACACACGACGCACAGCAGTGGTACCTGAACATGACCATACTAAGTTACACATATGCTCATCCAAAGCATCTCCATTTCTTCCTAACTGTTCTCCAGACTGATTTCCTTTTAATCAAAAAAGAGACATAAAGACACTGCTGGGCCCAAAGCCAGTTTTATCATTTCCAGGTCACCTTTTATCCCGCCTCTGTGGGCAGCAGCATTGGGACACAGGGAAGGCAGGGAGCAAAGTCAGGCATTTCCCTGGCAGTCTTGAAAGGAATAGCAGCACTTCATGCAGGACAAAGCTGACACAGTTGGTGCTGGAACTAATGCCTGGCCCAAAGTACAAAGAGAGATACCTGGAGCTTTGCTCCTGCTCCTTTAGGGATAGTACACAGAACATGTTGTTATTTACAAACTACAGAGAAAAAGCCAATTGAACTCTTTTCACTTAAGATGGCTTTCAACTACATGTGTTAAATCTTAAAATTATATAAATTAAGGTGCATTTGCCATGGAAACATTAACTCATTTTTGTACTACTGCTTTTCCTGAAATTACTTTAACAGACAGTTTATTCATTTAAGATAGAAGTTTAAGTCTCTTTGTTCAAATTCAATGGGAACACTTACGCAGTACATGTCACAATGAAATTAATGTGCATTAAAATCTGGCCTCTGATAAGATTCAATATATAGACAGTAGTGCTTACTCTGGAGCAAGCTGGGAAGACATCCTTTATCTCATATTTTAGTGTTAGTACTTAAGACTAATTCTTTCAATAATCCTTAATGCCTCATTAAGAAAGATGACAGCAAGAGTAAGCTCTATTAGAGAATCCAATATAAATATAAATGTCATTTCAGAACATCTGTTGTTATAGATTAGGTATAATTAATATTATGTTGAAAATGGAAAAAACCTGAATTAAACTGATACTGTACATCTAGGGAACCCTGATAAAGTAAAAACTGTTCACAGCTCTATGCTCACAGCTCAAAGATTAATCACTACACTCTAAAATAAGCTAAATCTGAAAGAGAACACACATGGACCTCTGTGCTCATGGTCACTAAAATGCAAGGATAAATTTTACAGAATTTACAGAACAAAACTGGGTTTGCATTTGTACTAAAAGAAATGTTCAGAGTACCTGAAATTTTGCTGGAACTGAAAGAAAAGTTGAAAGGCAAACAAACTTCCATTTCTGCAATAGAGAAGACAGCAGTGAGAAAATTAATCTTGTGTATTAATCTTAGCATTCCTCACAAGTGACTCAGGCCTGCAGAAGAAAACATTCCCACTATTGGGTTAGAAAACGTCATGTTTCCCACACAGAAGGGAGGAAAAAAGCCTGAGCAGGGCCGGTTTTACTACTCTCACCCTGATTAATTTGCTTGCAGACCTTTCTGCTGGTCAGAGTTCCAAACTTTTAAGGAAAATAGTTGCCATTTGCCAACAAAAAATTGAACTAGTCCTCATGTGTAGAATAAGCTTGAGTCAGGGAATTTCTAAACAATTATTTAGCTATTTATAATTTATTATAATAGTCCTTGGTAAAAGCATTTTAGAACCACAATCAGCAGCAAAACAGAAGACAGACTGATAAATTCTGTGGCAATGTGGGTTTACACACTTAAGAGCTATAAATACATACTTTGCATGGTGACAAGCACAAAGAAGAGCCCAATAAGCAGTGAAGAGTAGGAAACACCCTTGGTGAGCTGGAGGAGTGAGAGAGGTCAGAAAGCCACCAGCAGCACCTGAACCCCCACCATTTCTCACGTCTGAGCCAAATGTCTCTTTTTAAAAGTGAAAGCCCAGTTCTGTTGGGAGCACTGCAGTTCTCACATGCCTCTGTAAAAGCCAGCGTTGTTACCAACAGGGGAAAAAATACATGGGCAAAAAGGACAGCTGCTGGTGATGCTTCACTTGTAAACCTTCCATGCTCACAAGCAAAAACCTCCTGCTGGGCAGTACAGGACAAAGGGGAGCTACAACCAGCTGCTTCCACAGCACTCGCTCAGCAGCCAGGAGAGCCTTGTGCCACAGCAGCCCTAGGCCTGCTCAGCCTCCTCAGGACATGGGTGCCCATATGGAAACTGCAGCACGTGCAAGAGGGAGCAGGAGGCCAGTCACACCACAGCCAGGGGCTGTCACCCACATCCTGCAGGACTCAAGGGAGACTCCGCTGGATTTGAAGAAATGATTGGCAGGACACAGCTGAGCACTGAAAACTAATTTACTGTCTCCAAAAAAATATGGGACAGCAAGGTAGGAGACTCAATAATGCCTCCTGTAGAACCAGGTAAAAAACACCAAAGCTTAACCACTTGCAAAACAAGACGGAATCAATATGAAACAACTAAACTACACAGAACACTTATACAGATTTCTATCTATTAATCTTAAAAGCATTTCCCATACAGTTAATCAGCTGAGCTTCTGATTTGTTTTGTATTAGTGTGACATGAAAGTTGAATTTTGAATTATTTTTCTCTATTGTTATTTATACACGTGAGAACCATTTACAATTAAAGAACAATTTTTTACTGAGCCCCTGAAAGAAAATTATCAGTTTGGACTGAATAGTTTTTCTGTACCAGATTAGGTCTTTCAGTAATTGCTCTTTCACAACACAATATTTGAAAAAGGACTAAGATTATTGAAAATAATTGTATTGGCAAGGAAGGAAGGCAAATTTTTAAGGGCAAATATTTCAAGTTTTTAAGTCAAGTCCTCCTATTATGAATTGTATTTCCAACTTTCTGTTACTTTATTATATTCTACTGGACAGAAATTTTGTAGAAAGACATAAGTCTGCTTTAAATGTTTTCCCTTTCTCTCTCTCTCTATATATATATCTCTTGCATGTTAGGTCAGTTGCTCCACTTTGCAGCTCAGCTGAAATTTATAATTAAAACACAGAGGTAAAATATATTTGAAGAATGCCACCATAAAAAATATGCACTTCTTTGCTCTTTCTAAGAGACTCAAAGGGTTTTTCCATTTGTCACATAATGGTAGGTGACGTAAGACAAAAGGATGGAACGAAAGTTATTAACAGATTGTTTCCATCTCTCTTCTGTATCTCACTGTGGTTTATAATATCCTTAGTCATGCTTGGGTTTTGTGTTGTTAGAGGGGTTTTCTTTTTGGTTGCTGTTGAGTTTGGCACAGACAAAGCGTCTCCAAGCCATGACCTATTAGAAACTTCTACACAAAAAAAATAAAAGCTTATTACTAGCTAGGTGTTCATTTTAATCTGTCAACAGGTTACAAAGAAAAGAAGATTAAAGTAGATAGCACAAAGAATTATAGTAGACCAACTACATTTGACTGATGAGTTTCCAAGTGGATTTTAAAAATTAACACTTTCACAAAATGTGTATATTGCAGACTTTGTATTACATATGTGAAAACAAGACTATGGCAGTTAATTCAAGACAGAATACAACACAGAAAGGTTGTACTGATGTTCTTATAAAACAGTTATGAAATTCAACAACTTCCTTCCCTTCCTGTCACCAGGTGCTTAACAATTTCACCAGAAAGGAGCACCAAGTAGATATCCACACATACTCATTTTTTCATCCACCCATAGCCCACTAATTATTGTAATCTGCATACATGCTAACATTATTTACTGACTTATTATAAGCACCTTTCATACATATACAGACACTGATGTGAAGTTGGGGAAGAATTATAAAAAAAACTTCATAAAGAAATCTACTAATTTCATCAATGTCTGACAGCTTCACTAAAAGACTTCACTGGAAAGATACAACCCAGCACAAGAATCTCAAACTTTGTTAACCTTAACCCAGCAGGGCAGAAACTGGAGATCTTTGTCTCATTTGGAGTGACTGCCATTCTAATGCTTCAGAGCATCTCAACCATATTACAAAGGCATCTCTCACAGGCAGCATCTACAAAAACAGTAATAAAGCCAGCTGTTGGTCCCTAATAAATGAAATAAGAACAATGCCAGACATTCTCAGAATCAATAGAAAGATAGGGAAACTTAAACCACTGAGAAATGAAATAACATCCCACAAAAAAGTCAGTAAAAGAAAAGAACACCCAATTTCTACTGACATATTAGATCGGCCCCAGGATGGGAGAATCCACCTCAAAGAAGTCAAACATACCAGGTTAGGACAACTATAATTTAAGATTTATCATAATGCCATTATTCTCTACAAAAAAATAAACTCTGAGATTTCTTTGACCCCGATTTTACACAGTGAATTGGAATGCTTAAAATTGTAAATGTTAAAGAAACAATCTTTATATAAGTCCAGATCTTAAAATGCAAGCTTTTAAAAAGAGCTCCTCAGGTATTATTTCACACTGTCAGTTTGGTTAGTAAGACACTGAAAGCTTAAGAGTAGAAACAGTCTGCTAAAGTCAGTGGGTCTACACACACCAAGTTCAGTCACGCAGCATTTTTTCTTTAATGCTGATGCTCCAGAACCGCCCAGGACACTGCTTTCATGGTAGATAAAATTTAAAAATATAATCCACATCCTTCAGCACTGAAGTCAGCCATTATTAACTTCTTTCATTCAATAAAGACTGACTTCTTGATCTACAAAATCTCCTGGTTACCTATAAAAACATGACCTATTTGCTCCATTGCTGATTATTGTTAGGGATCTTTCTCAGGAGTCATTTGACGTGCCCCTCACTGATATTGTCCCTTTCCCTATAGTATTTGTCTTCTAATCCATCTCATCTGCCTGGATGAGCTCTGCATTCTCCTTTCCCCATTTCTTCCTCCTAAGAGTTCTTGACTCTCTTCAGTGTGTTTTCCTCTTCACTTGTTTTTATGTCCATACTATAGCCTAGAAATGCACTAAGAGAAAAAGACAATTACTTTGAAAATAGCATGAATCCCACTAGTATGCTGCTTCCCCTGCTTCTACTCTTCTTACTCAAACAATATTCATTAGCAGTTGTCTGATTTCTTCTGAGCATGGAACACAGGCAGATCAGGCAGCTGCTGCAGCATTGCCACTGGGTGAACTCTGTGGTAAGATTACAGTGGAGAAGACTGTGCTCATATGGCAGCTCCACAATGAACGTGAACTACGTCACTCTTCAGTGACAAAGGGGCATGCCACTTTCTGTGTACCGCTGAGTAAGAGTGATCCACCTGTAATGGACAGAAACTGCTTAATATAGATGTGCAACAAACTAACATTTATTTTGATGTAACTTCCTTACATTTCCAAAACGTAAATAATTCAGGAGAGTTGGTTTAAGTCTTGCTGTCACATAAGGTACCTTCAGAGTATACATATTGTACCACTAGTAGCTGCTTTACATAGTCAGAGAAATGTAAAGGAATGTTACTGCAAGTAACAACTGACCCTTTTATATTACATGTAAAGAAAAATGCATCAGAACATACCCATATGATAAAAAAAAAAATCTGAGGGGCCATCAAACCTCTCAAAAATCTTTGTTTCTGTTATTTATTTAAATCTTGCACAAACTTTGTGGGGTTTTCTAATGAAGGAGACTAAAAATTAAATATTCTAATTTCATAAATAATGCAATAGAACTTCATTGTAGGTATACTTCGGAGCAACTAAGAATGTTTAATAACTTTTTCCTAAGATTCTCCCACAACCTGACATTTCAAAAGTTGTACAGTACATCAACAAAAATAATGCGCTGATGGGAATATCCTGACAAAAGTAACGAAATCGGCCACTGCCACACTTAATTTTCTTAAAAAAAAAGACCTAAAAGAACATTTAACTACAAAACTATAATTTATTTTCTAATATGTCTCTTCGTATGTGCTAACTAGCTCCTGTATCTTTCTGTTAAGAAAGTGTAAGACAACTTGGCAAATAAATATCAAAAAAACAAACTTTAGAAAGGTCTCCAGATGTTCAACCCTGCAAAGGTCTGAGCAACTGAAGGTGAGAGGTTCCCCAGATGCTTAATGCTTAACAAGAACTTTCCATATCTCTCAAGACCAAGCCTAAAAGAGCTTTTTATTTCTTGGTGCCAACTCATTTAATACAAATCTATCTCCTTCATGATGTGTTTTCTGGGAAATGTGAGCAGTGTCCTGTCTTTGAATAAATCTTTACATTTTCAAGCCTTGGAGTTCTCGGTAACATTTTAGCCATATACATCTACAGCTTACTTTGCATGAATTGATGTGACTTTCCCATAAAAGTTGGCTTTAACGTCATAAATAACTGACAAGTGTTAAATAAACTCTTTGGAAAGCGAAGCTCAGGATGAGCTGAAGACTGCCTGCAGGCACCCCACCTGGCAGCAAGAAGACAGAGGCCACTGCAGCTGCTCGTCCCCACCCCTCCAAAGCTAACTGGGACATTCCAAGGCAGTGGCTCTTGTAAATATTTTGAATGTTGCATTCGCAAGGAGCATAACTGGGTGTCATAGGTTAGCATAGCTCCAAGTGCATCACTGAGATGGAAGTTACTCTGAAAAGATGTAGGTTTTACAAGAGGTAATGCTTTCTGCTTCCCTGCTCATGAAAAATCCTGGGTTAGCATATAGCCAAATTTTCACAGGTTTTCATCCGTTTTTCAAGTTACAGAGCAACACACACATCCTAAAACTCAGGCAGAAAACAAAATATTTACAAGCCCTTCTGACATTTGCCCTTACACACCATTGTCTGCCATTTTCCTTGACTTTGCACCTGTCCTTTCCACCCTAAACCCATTCACCAGTACATCAGCCCTTTCACCTCCACTTGTGTGGTGCCATCCCACGGTGGTATCCATGTGGAAACTCACTGTGCCATGGCTCCCTACACACTTCCGTTTCTACAACTCTGGTGAGGAGAGAAGGTAAGATCGGGGGCCTGAAGGAACCATCGAGAACTGGTTTAGAAGATGATTGAGCAATACACATTTCCAGCATAGCTGCTCTGTGCATGCATACAGCAGGTCCAGCGAGATAACACATTCAAGGAAGACAGTCTCCTCTGGCAGGGGAGGCTGTCTGGAGGAGGAATTACAGGGCGAAGACAGGACTCTTCCTTGGCACTGGGCCTCTGCCAAGACGAGGCAATGGGATGAAAGGACTTGACCTCTGAAACTTGCCTGAGGATTAAATGAGCTTCTTCACATGGTGGACGAATGCAACTGTTTTGATTGTGGTTCACCATCCTACAAGACTGTAATAAGAGGTTTTCTCTCAGCATAAAAAAATTACATCAATAGCCCAAGGCGTCGTGGGACAGCATGCACACATTTCCCCCATGAGCACCTCCTCTGTGTGACACTGCACCACCCCTTATCTTAGCAGGGAGGAACAACCTTCCTCACCCACAGGCAGGGCAGGCCACCACAGGCAAATCCTTGCTGGACACCATCGCAGTACTCAGTCAAGACAATATACAAACAGACATTACATGCAAAAATTTAGTATGACAAAGATCCTTCACTAACTTTTGTAAATGACCAAATCTCCTCATTCTCTACCCTGACAGTCACCAGTGACATCTTCTCAAAGTCTAATGTGAAGATGACAAAGGGCTGGGTTCAAACACCTTTACCAAAGAAAATATAAATGCATGAGGAGAGCTGCTTTTCAGTTTCTAAGAATATTTTAAGTAACAGAGTTAAAAGCAGATACAAAAATACCAATTGACAGAAGACATCACACTACCTGAAGGACAAGTAACAATTATCTTACATGACAACAGATGCTGGACTTCACCCAAGGTGACACGGCACAAGCAGAGAGCATTTCCCCTTTTCAGCACCCCATCTCAACCCTTACAGTTAGTTACACTAACAAAAATTTATAGTGCCATCAAACACTCAACAAGGGGCCTCTGTTATGCAAAGTTCCCACCTCAAAAATGTCTCAGCAAGAAGCTACTTCTCATTTGTACCATGACAGGTGACACGCAAGTACAGCAGCATACACCTGGCTGTTTACCACACATAAAGCACATGCTGCCTGCTGCCCCTCAAAGGCCCCTGCTTTACTTCTCAGTATTACCAGCAGAGGCAATTCCTAAAGCAGAATCTGGTAAAAATCTGAAAGAAGTAGCTTCTAGCATCTGGATGATTTAACTGATGTATGCTAGAACAGTCTTTCATACACTAAGTCTGGTCCTGTTATAAATACATCCAGCGTAAGAATAATCACATATACTGCCAGAGATAAGAGGATTCTGTGTACATGGCAATCAGCCTTGGTCACCCTGAGTGAAACACTCAGAGAACTGAAGGGGAAAAAGAGAAAAGAAAGTCTATTGTAAAGACAGAGTATTGTGTAATTTCTATTATTCATTTCATTCCACTGATGAAGAGTTTCTCTGATGAACTAGGGAACACAGCCACAACCTTCAGACAGCAGCTTTCCAAAAGGAACAGATCTAGCAGCCTTCTCATTTTAAATTCCAAGAGAACACTGGTACTGCAACAAATCAGTCTCTGTATGCTTCCAAATATCCAGTGGGATATTTGTGTTTAACAACATAACAACACATTAATGCCTCCCAAACATTAACAGTGTGACAGTGCTAGCTACTGGTAGTCAAACAGAAACTCATTCTTTCACAGCTAGAAGGTATGATTAAGTCCTAGCTGCTAAGAATTAAAGAACAGATCAGGTTAATGTCTAGAAGGGATGATATATGCAGAGTTCTCCCTCATGAACTGAAGACATCTTTTTGAAAGACTTTCTGCAGGTTCAACGAACACTAAGCAACAGAAGCGAGCTAAGTGAGTACTTGAGCTTCTAAGGCTGCTGCTTCAGTGTGAAGAGCATTTCTGTACTCTACACAGAGGGGTCTTGCCTGCAGACAGGGCTGGCAAGAGCTGCAAGGGGCTCCATGGAGCGAAGGTGCCAGAGGGCTGTAAAAGTAAAGTGGAAAGTGGGATACTCAAAAACCTAGTATTTTAACACTAAGGAGAAATTTGAAGCTGGCTTATCAGAAACAGCTGCCCTTCACATACAGGACAGCAATGGGGAAAACTATTCAATGAGAGCAGAAACCTTTCAAAGGCAGCAG
>NW_008238464.1:13579433-13604727 GCF_000691975.1 Corvus brachyrhynchos
GCAGGAATGAAACTATTCTACTCCAACACATCCTTACCTCACTTTACATATCCACATACAATCAGGACTCGCACACATGTATTTATTTGAGTCCAGATCTTGTAGGGATTCCTCTGTGGAGTGCTGAGAAGTATTAGCAGTTCAGTCCAAAACTTTGTGCACATCACGTAAGATGAATACTGCTCAGCTTGAGTAGAAATAGCCACTGTTAGAAAAGGAGCCTCCTCAATCATTAATCATTTCTACATCAGCACATATAGTCCAAGCACATTCCTTGTTTTGGCACACCTCTGAGAGCATACATTTACAGTCCAGAGGAAGTCTACAAAGAGATGACAAATCACCTCACACTATAAAACAGAAATATTTGGCTAACTGACTGGTACTGAGAGGCATCCAAAACAACAAAAAAGTTGATCTCTCTTTTCTGCTAAAAAGCTCAGCACTCTGCTCCTTCTTCCCTCTTTCCTTTCACTGAGTGAAGATGGTTGGTCCAGCTGCTTTTATCTCAGTGACTTGCAACAGCTGTGCTCTTCTTCACTACAGGTACATGGGGCTCATCACAACAGTCTGTGCCTAAAAGACACTACCAGTCTTCCACTGGACCTTACTATCAATGCAAATACTTTTAACTCTCATTTCAAAGTCCACCTGATTTTTCAACCAAACTGTTCTTTTTCCAGAAATTATTGAATATTTATAATTGTTTGTATATAGACTCAGGCATTTATCTTTTCTATTTCTTACCTAGTTGCTACTCTGTAAGACTGCCTACTGAAAAATAGTCAAAGACAAGTTTAATTCTTCACTGTTCTGGTGAACATTTGGAGCAAACCAAGTAACTGCTTTCAAGTTTTAACCCTCCTAATTCAGGGCAACATGCATTTTTCAGGATGACACCACTATGAGCCTAGAAGTAATAAATCCTTCTAAATGCTGTACATCTTTGAGATATAAAATACCCATTGGCAGCAAGTCCAGGGGAGGGGGAAAATGTTTTATATAGGCTTTTCATACTCATTTAAGTATTTTGGCTTCAAATACAGTTGTAATATTAGGCACTTTCATCACTGATACAAGGTTATACAATTAAAAAAAAAAAAGAAAAAATGTTACTTTTACATCATACTTCCTCTTCAAACTGGGCTTCAAAATCTCAGTACTTTTGAGTGTTCACTTAATAAAGCAATCAATTCTTTCATGTATTGGCATTATACAGATAGTAAGCTTTCCTTACTTAAAGGAAGAAAAGTGTTAACTGGAAAACCAGATTATCATTCTGACAGTCTTCTGCATCCAGAGAGATAGAATTGCATCCTTGCATCTGACAAAAGTATTTAATGCCTTTATAAAAGCACTGTGGTGTAAAGTTACAATGTTAGAGGTCTTTGATTTCCTTGCTTTTGTTTCAAAATATTATTCCTGTTTGATAAAGTTTTTGCAAGATGTCTTAAGTCCATATGCTGGATTTCTTGGCCCTGAACCACGCATAAAGCTTTCCAGCTTCCTTAATTTTTCATAGACATGAAAACACAAGGAAGGGTGAGCTGCAATCCAGCATAACTCAAATAGGTAGCTAAGAGTAGTGACAGGTACTATGTCTGCTGAATATTGCAAAGTTCTGTTGGCTTACAAGCTTTTTCCTTAATGTCAGTAAAAGATCCACACTAAAAAGAAAGAAGCCTTGCATCTACAAACCACTCAGGGAAAGTGGGTATGTAAAAACCATGGAGCTACACTGGCTTTAGAGGACAAGACCATTTCTCCCAGATACTAGCTCACATTTTTGTGTAAGATAAGACATGAAGCTACCCGCAACAGAGAAAGCTCAATGCAGAAACAAGCTCGTGTATTCTTGTCCACACTGTGTGAACAAACAAAGCACATGGTATTGATTCCATGCCCAGGACCATGCTCCCTAGCAGATCACTGCAGTCATGTCCATCTGCCACCATAAGGGTCCCGAGCCAGCTGCAGATATCAAATGCTGCATGAACTGATGGGCATGCAGACTGCCTCTGCTGCACAGAGCAGGGACTCTGCACACAAAGGTACACAAACCTCATGACAAGGTCACCTCTCAGGCCCACATCACACCTGACCTGCCAGACCTCTAGGGACACTCGGGTGCAAAGCAAGAACTGCTCAGCATATGAGCCAAATATAGCAGGGCCACCGGGCTAAAAACGAAGTTGTGAAAGAGGCCCTGGTTCTGAACTTGAGCCAACAACGTGCCCTCACAGCAAAGGCGGCCATCAGCTTCCTAAGCTGCATAAGCTGCATTAGACAAAGTGTCACCAGCAGGTCAAGGCAAAGGATCCTTCCCCTCTGCTCAGCATGGCTGAGACACACTTGGAATGCGGGATCCAGTTCTGGGCTCCCCAATACAAGAGAGACAAGGACTTACTGGAGCAAGCTGTCCAGCAAAGGGCCACAAAGATGATTAAGGAATGGGAGCATCTCTCATGGGGAGAGATGAGAAAGCTGGAGAAGAGATGCCTTAGAAGGGTCTTATCAATCTGAAGAAATACCTGAAGGGGGAAGGAGTACAGTCACAGGACAAGAGACAGTGGGCACAGGCTGAAATTCCACTTAAACATAGGAAGAAACTTCTACAGTTAAGAGTGGTCAAACACTGGCATGGATGCCCACACAGGCTGTGCAGTCAGTCTCTGCCTCTGAAGATGCCCAAAATAAAACTGAACAGAGGCCTGAGCAACCTGCTGTAGCTGACCCTGATCTGAGCAAAGCATTGGACTAGATGATCTCCAGATGAACCCTTCCAATCTTAACTATTCTCTAATTCTGTAAAAAATAAAGAGAAAGTATATTAGCACTTGTAAAACTAGTAAGAATGCATAGAAAGAAATACAGGTTTTTTAAGCTGAGAGTGTCAGTCATTGAAGTTTTATCAGTAGACTCAAGTGAGTTACTACTTTCATTCTTTACCCCTCACAGAGAAAGGAAAAACTGTTTTAACCCCATAAAATTTCTTCTGTCAGTTTATCAACAGCAGTTTACCAACCAGCTGAGAAAATAAGTGGCAAAATAATACTTAAAAACCACAAATTAGTATATTATGCTATTTTCCCCAAGGCTTCACTGCCAGTCTTAAAATTTAAAAGTTATTAACATGCTAATTAGTACATGTTGAAATAAAAAGTACCTGTTGTGATAAATAATTACACCCCAGAGAATATTGAAATTTATGAAAACGATGATAGCACATGTTTTTTCATTAGGCAGCACATGAAAGCGTGCTGGCCACACAGTTATATTCCATCCACATGCACCCAGTGAAAATCATTGCCAAAAGCAAGAGTTCTTCTTGAGAGAACAAACAAACAAAAAAAAAAAAAAAAAAAGAAGAAAGAACATAATAAAAACATTTGTCTGAGTAATTCATTACCAAATTACAAGAAATTAATAAGCTAATAACCTTTTTTAAAGAAATCCATCTCACTTAGATTTTATTTTACTATTTCATGCCAATGATGAGACTGACTCAAATAATTTACATTCAAATGTGAATGTGAAGTTGCCCAAGACTGCGTGTCTAGGGAAGAAATCCAAGGAAACAGTCTGGTCTCTTACTGAAAACCAAAGAAAGCAATTCTTAAAATAAAAACTGACATTTTCTAAAGTCACAAAACAATAAAGTCAGACTATTTCTTCCTTTGAGGAGTTTTTGTTCGCCTCACTGCCTTAAAATTCCTCCATAGGGGAATAGTATCTTGCATTTGGACTCAAGGCTCCATTCAAAACCCACAAATCCTGGCATCCCTCTGATGCTGACACTCAGTGAGGAACAGTGCTGCCCTGACCAAGTCGCCTGCCTTGCCTTCTTGCCAGGATGCTTTTTCACAAAAGCTCTGTCCCAACTCAGCACCTCCTGAGCACATTTTCCCACAAAAAGGAACACAAATGTGCAGAACTAGCTAAATGCATGCTCTGTGACAAATGGGACATGTGACTTTCACTGATGTCACAACAGCATCACCTGTAGAAGTTGACTCAATATTAAGGAGAAGACAACATGAAAAGATGGCACAAGTCTTTATGCCTTCGACCAGCCTAGTGTTCCTTACTAACAGAGGTAAATGAACCTGTCATGTTAACAAGTACTTACCCACAACTGGATTTAGCTGCATCCTGTATTGGCATGGCATCCTAATATTTATTGGAAATAAAAATACTGAGGACTACTATAAAGTAGGAAAGGTTGTTCTGCCCTCTGTGTCATGATGATTACAAATGAAGACAATGCCCAGTTAAAGAGACACTATTCAAAGTCTGGTAATAAAGCCATTTCCAGAGGTAAAATAGACAGACCCTTGGGAATGCTTAGGCTGTGCTGGAGTGTCTGACATACCAGCAGTATCTGGGGGGGAAGAAACAGTGAGAGAAGAAACAACTCCCATTCATGTTAAAGGGATTAGGATCAGCACTTGCAGACAGAGGTATTCCACAAGCCACACAGAAATCAAATATGTTTTAAATGTTCTACGTATAATAGAAGCAATGCCAAAAATTTTTTCAGGATAGACTTCACTGCGCTACATTTATTCCCAGCCAGATCACACTCTCAGCCTGTTGCCCATACTAGAGAGCACCTTGGCTAAGCCAAGGCCATTCCAGAGAGGTTTCACAGATCAGAAGATGCATTAAGGGATTTGATTTACAGGAATTATTTTAACATTTTGCTAATCTAAGCGATATTGCATTAAACCCATTCTAATACCCAAATTAATACATTTTAGAATAGGAAAAAGTAAAGATTGCTGTGTCAGCTTGCAAAGTCAAGTACCTCCTGACCATCAACCCAATATACATTTCATAATAAAACCACACACTGGAGAGGGCATTAAATGTTAAATGTAGTGAATGTAAGTGTAGTGAAGCACAGTGTCTGGTGGGAGGAAAGTTAGGTGGAGTGTGCAACTTAATCACAACCGCTCCATGTGGGAAAAAAGCTGGAAATATAAGGCACATAGGAAAGAACTAAGTTGTCCCAAAGCAGCAATCCCATTTCTCACTTTGTTCAAAGGCTCACAGGATTTACCTTCTACATAATAACTGTAACCTAAGGAAGCACAAAATCTAAAAAGCCTCCTTCGCTGCAGTCTTTAGTAACTCATGGAAGCCAATTACTGAGTGCTTGTAAAACTCTTCAGATGTTTCTTTGATACCCTAGCTCAGCTAGGTTTGTACAACAGGCACAAACCACACACTCCCCAACCGCTTGAAACAATTTGAAGGTAAAGAAGCCAAGACGTGCATCAAACCTCTAGCTAACTTTTATGGAGCTCTGCACTTCTGCTGCTGTTTCTGGTTTCCATTTTATTCCAGCACTTCTCCTATTATTTAATGATTTACATAGCACCTATATCCATAGCTATCAGCCATCCTTCCCATATAGCCTTACAAGGACTTGTTTAGATTTGCAGGGGAAGGGGGAGGGGAGGAAAGGGGGTTCCTTCTAACTGCACTATGTCAAGGTTGTTGGAAGCCAGCAAATCCTGGCCTCCTGACCCATTTTTAAATAGCAAATTATCAAAGCAGTCCTCACACTGTTTCTCACTAAAATCAGCTTTATGATTCTCCTTGCAGTGAGAGATAGAAATCTGTGTTTTGGTGACAAACAGAATGTGAAACATTCTGTAACTTTCACTTTAAAAGGATGCAAGAATCGCTGGCTCCTTACAAACTTGACATTCTCAGCACACACACACAAAAATTTAAACAAGTCCTTTTAAGGCTGCATAGCTTCTGTCTCAAAAAAAAAAAAAACAAAAACCAACCCTCACATATTTGGTGGACTGGGTTGCTAGCGCTTCCCAGGGTTCTTCTCCATCCCTTTACAAGAATCATACTGTGCCCTGTCCCCAGACACATGGGGACAAACCCACCATCTCATTCCTCACCGGTGGGGAAGGGATGGCCAAGTGACATTTCTGCTGCTTGGCAGAAACCTTAGAATAAATTATAAAAAATAAGAATAATTTAAAATTACAATACAAATGGAAAAAAAAAAAAAAGGAAAGTGGGGAAAAATGGAATTGGATTAAATCACTGAAACTACAAGCTATTTTTCTGCCCCAGTGAAACTAAAGCTCAGTCTTCATTTTCCTAATGCACTTGATTACTGATCTTTGCTGGCTTCAGTTCTGCATTTCCTGCCTTTGTGATATTAACGTACTTTAAAGCCCAGAAGACCAATTGGTACATAGGATCTGTCCCCATCATAAATACATTCCATAATAAAAAATTCTAGAGATGAAAATATCTCCTAACTCTTTCAGTTTTTATGTCCTCCAGCACGTTTTGTCTCCATGGATACTTAAGGCTCTACTTTTCATTTATTCTGTGTGGAAATTTGCGCCTTTGAACAGATACATACAACACTAATGGTCCTTACACACAAAAACCACCACAAATTCCTCCATGAAAATCTTTTTAATATAAAAGACTTGTTCTGTGAAAACCAGTATTTCTTGTGGACTCCACAAGTCCTGGGCAGAAGAGGTATTTCCTATTTCAGTCAACTTTTTTTATGAGAGAATGTGACAAGAGAAGGGTGAGCATCAGCTGACCTAGAGGCTGTTCAAGAAATACCCTGCTTCTATAGAATAAGCTTCTAATTGCTAACCTGAGTTTATTTATGCCTAGTTTATGATTCATAGCTGTGCTTTAATGGAAAGAATTCTTTCTTTTCTGTTTATTCCCTTGATATATCATTGGCAATAATCACACCCTTCTCATCTTCCCTTTCACTATGCTAAGCAACATTATTCTCCTTCAGTCCTCAAGATGAGAGTACCTCTATTCCCTTAATTGTTTTCATACAATTTCTCCAGACATTAATTCATCTTTCTTGAACACAAGGCACTGGAAATGTACTCCTATTCCCAGTGAAACTGTATCAGTGCTCTTTGCAATGCTATAAATACTTTCTTTCTCTACCAGAAATCTAACACCAAATACAAGGCTTGTGGTTAGAAAAGGAAAAAAAGAATCCCACACTTTTCAAAAATGCAACAACTACGAAGGAGAACCTTCAAATTTTTCTGACACAATCTGGCTATGGTAAAGTTATGCTTCATTTTCCTCTCCCATTCATCATTATTCCTTGTTTTTAATAACGACTTCCTTGTTCTAAACTCTTTCACACAACAAATGCCAGAATAATCAATCTATAGGTGCCCAAGTCAGGTTTTTGCTTCTTTTTAACAGGAAAAAAATATGTTTGTTATTCTGCAGTCTTATGTGAGCAGCTCTGGAAGGACTGAGCTATCAAAAATGCTTGAGATCACATTTTAAGGTTTATGTGTCAGACACTACAATATTTTGAGCTGATGTCTAATGACAGCCAACACAAACCTTGCAGAGAGAGCAATCTATTCTACAAGAACAATGAATGTAGCTAGGCAGAGGACCTTGTGCCATTACTAAAGTCATTTAGGATTGATATCATACAGTTCCCAGGATCTGGGAAGATCAGACACTTAGGTTTTATTCTTAAAACAGAGATTCTATTTTTCAGGCCCACATTTACACAAATAACCTTGGTTTTAATTCAGCACCTCCAACATTATCACTGTATTGAGAGTGAAGGTAGAAAATACCTCATTTTGAGATAATCTCTATATTATTTTTAAGGTATACTACTTATTCAATGTATCATGGCTTAATTTCAGTCCCTCATTCCGTGTCTGAAGGACATCTCTTATTTGCATCAGCCTCCTCTACAAAGAACTCAGCTTAACTTTTTACAATTTGCACAGAAGCCTTTAGCTTTCTTAGTTTGCAGGATCTCTGCTTACCCTTTATTCTGAGGCAGTTAATTGTACATTTGCATTTCCTATATAATGCTTTACGTGCAATTTTGACAGCTTGGGGACTTTGTTTTCTGGAGAAAAAATAAAAAAAAAAACCAAACCAAAACCAGTCCCCTGATCTCTTCAGTTTAGTTAATTGATTCCCTTAACTTTATTCCCTGCATTTTGTTCAAATTCCATTCGAAATTGGTTAAGTTGTCGGCATTTGTTCCAGTACTGTTTTCATAGTCAGCTCTTCCACAAGGTCATTCCTACATACCAAAGCCAAGCCTGAAATGGAGTGATCTTTTCATTCAGTAATTATTAGAAGAAGAAGTATGTTGACTACTACATCCAGAAATATCCTTCCTATTATTATTAATAGCATCTTCTCCAAGGAATAAAAGTTTCCCATAGATATGGATCACCCAGTAGCATTTCCTTCTCTAGCAACGTAGACTTCTCCACAAAAGCTGAACTTGGCATCTAGAGCAGACCCCTAATGCCATCTCACTGCACCTCACATCTCAAACCTGCCCACATAAGGTAAAGCAGACAAGGAGAAGAGACCTGTGCACTTGTCCACCCCATCAACCAGGAGGCCTTCCAGGCAACCAGCAACTGGGATTACCCTCTCACCACCCCCAGGCCATTCTGGCACTGTGTAACAGGCTGGGAAGCACAACTAACAGTGTTGTATATTTCATTAAAAATTTACTCAGAATCCATTTTTAAAGTACTCCAAATGACAGAAAAATTTAAAAATTCATAAACTTTGCCACGGTTTCTAAAACGTCTTAAGTTTGTGGATCCCTTCTATCAAAAAATAGAGAAAATTAGCCAATCTGACCTAACAGAAGATTTCTATCATTATTAGACATATGTTTACAGATGGACAAGTTTGAAGACAATTTATTCTTATTTTGGCATTTCAGAAGCACCTCTCACCTTTGTAGTGTAACAAAGGCAGCTTTAAGTACTTGAGTGCAGTTGTATTTATTAACACTCTGCATGAGTCACCACTTCCAAATGCCTTATGCTGTCCTTAAAATCATACTGGCATATATTTCCTTTTAACATTTTGCTAAGTGCTACTAAAACTTTACAGCCCTGGGGGAAAATTACGTAGGAGAGAGCTGGCATGCTTACACTTCAAACAATGAGGCATACATAGATCTGTTCATCCTTTACCCCATTCAGATTCACAACAAGCAAAAAAACACCTTTACTTAATGTAATGTAATCCATAAAATTTTACAAGTATGGATTACATTTCCCCCAGAAAATGCGATGTATCCCTGGTAACCCTGCACAAAGGGCCACTGCTTAGCACAAAGATAACGATCTTAAATCTTCCGTGTAGCCACGTGAGAGAGGGAAAAAGCCAACATGAATTTAAAAATAAATAGGCTCACAGTAGATACTCTTTAAGGAGTATGTACTGTTCTGACTTTTTTGTCTTATATTTTCTGTTTTCAAAAGTTTGGCTAAACAGAAAGAATAGTACCACTGAAGTGAATTACTCAGGAAGAGGACTGAAAAAGTTCACATTATTTCTTTTAAGTTGGTGAGGTCATCTTTGTCAAATACCTATATAAGTTCCAGGCAGATGTGTGTTTTTCCCATTGACAATGTATCTGTAATCACTGACAGTGAAATGTGGAAGACGGAGGTTTCCTCCAAATTAAGTTATCCATACAAAAGTGAGTTACTGTCACAGGAGTAGTGGTGCAAACAAAAGGAATCTGTTTGTATGAGCAGAGGGTTTCCCCACTGTAATGAGCATCTGCTTCACCTACTGTGGTTTAATGTGGCAGGAACACATCTAGGACCTCCTTCCACAGTTTCTACTCCAAGTGCCAGAGTTTTTATACCCCTGGGCCATGCCACAGACACGGGCAGAAGGGCAGGGGGCTGCAGCAACTGCAAGGGATCAGTGCTTGGGCTGTGGGCTGGTTGCCAGACGTAACAGCAGCAGGGTCACCTCATCTATGCCCTTCTATCTCTCATCGGTACTTTGCAGTTTTCCTTCCTTTTCATTCCCCATTATCTTCAGTTTGCTATCTCCCAACACCACCTCTCCCCTCTTCTGTCCTCAAAACCAAGCACCATTAACCAACATACTTCAAGAGAAACTCCAGCAGAGTGAGAAAGATGAGGTATGTCCTCAGCTTCCCTCTTCTCCTCCACCTGCAGAGGCAGCAGAACTCAGTCTCTGAGAGGATGGTTCTTCCTTACTAAGGAACTGCAGAATAATGTTGATTAAGGCAACTATTTGAAGGATGGGAAATAAAAGGAAAAAAGTAAAGCCATGAGCAAAAAAGGTTGCCAAGGGCGGTATTCATCTAAATGAAGAACACTGCAATGTTGATGTCAGCTGTTAAGCTTGGGCTCCATTTATAGTTGGGGTGAGGAAGGGATCATGACAGAGGACATTTTCCCTTTGACTTCAGGCCATGAAATGAGCTCCTGTCACTCTGCTCTCACATTTTTTCCCCACTGTGTGTGAAGTTCATCCCTGAAGAAAGCAACAAATGCAGAGGATAGCTTCTATGCAGAAACACAGCATAAGGGTGTCCCTCACAGCAGAGCCAGCATCCCTTCCACAGGCAAAACAAAATGAAGGGAGGAAAACTTGAATAAACAGCAGGCCAGCAAAAGTGCAGTCTCAACTAAAAACTCATATGCTCACACTGCCCCAAGAATAAATTTAAGTCAATATGAAAAGTTGGTCACAGGGCTCTGGAAGAGCCCTTCAGCTGAAGGAGTGAACTGAAAAAAACATCCAACTTCTGAGACACAGACCCTGCTGTGTTTATCTAAGAGATTACACATAGCTGTGTGCAACAGTAAGGGGCAGGGATCCACAGCCCAGGAGGTCCCCCATGTCTTACATTCCGAGATATTGGCCAAGGCAAATTTTGCTAACTTTTCAAGTATTTTCCTTCCCAAGAAATCACTTTCCAGTTTCACACAATTATGAAGAGTTACAAGCTCAAAGACTGACTTTCTTATAAAAAGTAACATTAAAACAGAACAAATATGCTTCTTTGAAACTTTCAGGAAAAGGATCAGTCCCCTAATTTGCCAGACACGTAAGTAATAATTGCACTAGCTTGTTTCCAGACTGCTTTTTATCTCTTTGCTATTGCCATTCTCTTTGAAGAAGAAGCAGTTCTCGGGAGAACAATAATTAATAGAGTCAGTCTAGAGATCATTTCCTCCAGTCCCTCTGCAGTGCTAAATTGTATGAGTCTCCAGGAAACAGAGTAAAGTGGACAATCTAAAAACAATCTAAACCTACTACAAATGGGAGGAAGATGTGTATCAAAGCAATGGGGGAGGGGGGCATACACATGTTTAAGGGAGCTCCAGAAAAGCTATTCTTTCTTTGTCTTTTTTTCCCCCATTTTCCTTGATGCTCAAAGCTACAGAGATTTACTAAGACTAGAAGCACATGTTTCAAAGGTCATTTAGAAAGTAATTTAAATACATTTAAGTTACATACATATAAACCTATGAAAAGTGTAAGTGAGCCAGGAAACTACCAAACACTCCCGACAAATATAAGAAATCTGTAACTAAAAGGCAGGATCATCATATACTCCCCCCAGAATAAGGCCAAACTGCAGACACAGTTTTGATCCTGAAGCAGAGAAAAAGCACATGAGCATCAAAAGAAGGCACCAGAAAGCAGGCTATCAGAACTAATATATGACCTGAGAAACTTCTGGATTAATTATTTTTATGCCTCAGATCCAGCCTAGGTGCTGCAGAAGAGGCACCCTCCTGCAAGCACAGCTACAGGTAAAAGTGCATCAGTATAATTACTGCAAGTTCACCTCTGCTTTGTCAAAACATGTATCTGCGCCCTTATATTTTTCTCCAAGTTGGCATACTGTTCATTTGCATAACTAACACAATTATTTCTGCTGCTGTCAGAATCTCAACTCTTTTTCTTCCTTCTTTTTATTTGACGAAAGCTAACACTGTAAAGAGAAGATTTTTAAGGGAAAGGATTTCTGAGAAGTAATTGTGCAAAACTCACAGGTGAGGCTTCAATAATATCAACACTGAAAATACCACAACAGTCCGTACTCTCAATTAGGCCTTAGAACAGCAAATCTAAGCTTTCATCAGAACATGGAACGCTGCTCTGTTTTACAAGATACAAGAAATGACTGTACTCATAAAGGAAGCATTTTTAAATGGATAACTGAACTTAGTTTTGGCAAGGTTACTTAAGCATCTTCTAGTAAGTGTGGACAAGCTTTGTTACAACCTCAGGAGGCCAAGCAGCAAGACTTGCTCACTCCTCCAGTGTGGTGGCCCTCGATGCCAATGGCATTCATTAAAGACCAACTGTGATGTGGTGATTGGGTAATCTTGTGGATAATCTGAAGTGAATACTTCCAGCAGACATACAAGAACGGTATACAAAAACATACACAACGAATACATTGCAATGTACATACAAAAGAGAAAGATAGAAAGCAGAAAAGCTTCTGATTACAAGGATCTTTTTTCCCCAAAGAAACATCTTTTGAGCATTGCTCCTCGCTAAAATGATGGTTATGCATTTACTTACACGGGTATGTCAGCAGGGCTGTTTATATGAATGTGTAACTCAGTCTCAAGTGCTGCTCTTCAGTGATGCTGATGCTTCAGCGAGCAAACAAAAGCTGCAGCTGAAGTCTGAGCGAGCTATCAACCCCCAGGACTAATGAAAACCAAGAAATCGGTAAGTAGCTGACAAGACTCAGGATTCACTGAGCACCAGAGGACAGGGGTATTTTTTCAGCCCTTTTTTGAGTGTCAACACAGTTTCTATACAAGGAATTCTTTTAAAGTATTACTCAGACAGAGCACAAACCAAGCACTGGTGTATGCTGTCTGAAGGGGCAGTGGTCTCACTGCAGCAGCCTGCTGCCTCTACAATGCCCACTCAAACACCACATTACTTCTCTTGTTTGAAACAAATGTGAACACTCCTGTAGCTCTGAGCAGGTCAGCACAGCCCTGACCTTCAGTCTTCACTATATTTGCTTATTTATAACCACCACTGAGGCTGAAAGCACCACTCGTAAGGCCGGGATCATCTGAACCGTGTGTGGCACAACATGGACAGAAAGGACTCTCAAATGCAAAGAATCTGCATCATAAGACATAATTATAATGGGTGACAGGGAATACAGAGCCATTCATTTACCCACTTCTGCATCAAGCAGGCAAATCTTGAGGATAATAGAAGAAAGCTCATATAAAAGCAACCTCATTTGCCTGATGAATGGAATCAAAAGGTCTGTTTCTTTATCTGCTTATTTGGAGCCAGATTGAGAAACTTCACTTAGAGTTAAATCTCTCTCTAAATACCTAAATATGCACTGTGATGAGTCAGAGTATTTATTGTTGCTTTGCTCCAATCACCCTGTTAAATTTGCATTCAAGCTTGCTTTAAAAGGGATCCACAAAGATAGCTAGAGGCCAGTTTAGGCAAAACAGCAAGACATTAATTCCTCATGGTAACTCCATTAACTGCAGAAACTTTTCCCAGAATAAGTGTGACCTCCCCTTTCCCCCCTTGCTTTTGCATCCTTAATAGATAAATAGAAATTCTACTCAGGTAACAGAAAACTGAGTAGTATTACCATTAGTGGGAAAAAAAGCTTCATGAGAGAAAACAGTGAGATGAATCACCAAGAACATAACAAGGTTATTTGTGAAAACCAAGGACATACGTACACACTCTATTACACATCATTACTTCTAAATGCACCAAAATGCATTAAGCACTTTACAGAACAAGCTATGTACAAACTCTGCTCTTGTCAGTTTATAAAAATTTGACTTCATAAACTCTGAAACCATCCTCACCCCTTGTCAAACAGCCATGCAACTGCTGGGATTTTCAGAAGCAATGACTGAAATCTGCTTTCAGTTTTGAAGTTTGTTTTACACCAGACCTCAGGAGCAGAGCTGCAGCACTTCAGAAAACTTCAGTAATATATACTGTAAAGAAAACATTCGTCAATGTAAAATGAAACCTTGACTTAGCCTGGTCTTGCACCCTTAGGAGAGGAACAGTGTTAGATAAGAGATCAAACCTACAAGTGTCTCAAACACACAATATTAACACACGATACAATGACAATGTATACAAGACAAGGGGAAAAACGAAGAGAGTCATTTTAACATCAGTCTTCTGTATCTTTGCAGCTGAAGGTCTTCATTTGAATTTGAAGGGTTCAAACCAAAGCCCCACCTTGTAAAATCCCACCAGGAAAATTAAAGGAAATATAATTAACAAATGTCAACAGCATGAAGATCTGAGCTCTAACAACCCTATCTTGGGAGAGTGCGTGTTACCAAATGACACACATAACTTGGAAGACGTGAAAAACCTTGCTATTTCCTGTGACTTTTAGTGAAAGGGACACTCTAATCTGCAAAGCCTCACACATTTAAGTAAATAGTTATTAATAGCCAATTGTATTGTATTTATTTTAACACCAAATGATGTAGAAAGCTGATTAAAAAGTGTAAATGTTCCACCAGAAATCATACAGAATGAGTTAGGCTGATAAATGTGCTCTGCACAGCATTTTTATTAAAAATTGTTGTGCATGATCTATAGAGCATCAGTATTTCATGATGGTTTGTTTTCTCACTTTCTTGCAAGAGAGAATTTAAGAGAACTTTAAAATAAGCAATAAATAAAAAATCATCAACAGAAACATGTTAGTAAAGGAAAGGAATTCAATGATACTTCTTCAGTTGGAATTTCAGGCATGAATTCTGCATAAAGGATAAGTGATTTAAACAACTGGTACAAAATATAGTAAGATAGAAGTAAACTCTGCTTAATATTACATGCTAGCTAAAGTAACAGGCACTCTATTTGCAGGCACAGATAATAATTGTAAGGACTTTCTGGCAATAGTATTTCTTGTCAAATACTTTGGGGTTATGCTCAAGAGAAAGGAAAAAAAAAACAACCCAGCAGCTTGCAACTCATCAGATTTTCTCCCTGTGTGCATTTCAGTCACTCTTTATTTAAGGTAGGGACAGAAATACTGTCCCCTTCACCTTTTTCAGTCTTGCTGAGAAAAAGGAGTTGCAATAGCATAAAATAGTTTTGCTGCACAGCAACAACTACTGGGTATTATCTGGCAACACCAGATGAGAAAGAAAAAAGCCGCAGCCCGAGGCCTCAGCTGGCCAAAGGAACAAGGCTGACTCCTAGTAAAGGCATCTTTTCAAATTGAGCTGTACAGACCTCAACGCTGCTGAAAGACAATACGTTTGACAATCAGCCAAGTAATTTTTTCTCATCACTTTACAGAAGATGACTAAAGGCCCCTATGACATATTTAAGGGCACAAAAATAGTTCTTGCTTACCTGGGTTTGAGGAAGCCTGCACCAATGCAAATACAGAAGGAGATAACTTTAAATGGATGATGGGAATGCAGAAATGAAAAATGATACAAATCGGTGTGACACACAGTATTGGAAAAATTGAAGTCATACCACTGCAGCAAGGGCCACAGTCTTGAGTTCAGCCTAATTTAGAGACTAGGAGGCACTCTGGCAATTTTAACTTATGGCCAGAAATGCTGTTCTAGTACTGAAGGATTTAAATGCTCTCCAGCCATTATGTATACTCTCTGGAAGTAAAATACATGATTCAGCATCACTGACAACAAGCCATCCAAAACCATGCAGAAAGACTCAATAACTGGAGACTCACAGATTTCTCATCTCAAGGAGTGCTTTCAAGACTACAATGCTACCAGTAAATAAAGATTTGCAAGGACCACTTCCAAAGCCATGAATCACCTGTACTGGGACAACTATTGTTCATTAGACAATTCACAGCAGGAAGAATGTCTTCCAAAAAAAAATATAGTTAGCCAGAAGGGAAATCATCAGCTGATCAGCATTCAATAAGGACAAGAGCATCTCTTCTGTAAATAAATGCAAGCAACTCTCCTTGTTACAATAAAATAACAAAAACATTTGACAGAGTAATGTACAATGTACAGAGGACTGCACAGTTTACTCTTTTTACCCTTTTTCTCCTCTGTAATTCTGACAGAGGTTAATTCTGCCCTCTTGCAATGTTTTTCTCATCTTAAATTCCTAAAATACAGAATTCGATATTACTTCACATGGGCTGTGCATTCATGCATGGAAAATCCTGACTAAAATGCAGATGCATTCTGGAAGAAGACAGGTAAGGGGCAAGAAAACTAACAAATTTGCATTTAATTAATCCATTCTCCTGTGGCCTTTTTTCAGATTTACATCAATCTAAATCAGACCGCACAAATACATTTCAGGATAAGATATGCAAAAATAAAAAAATCCACAAATATTTATAGAGAAATTCATGTTGACAGTCCTCAAAAACTCTGAAAACAAAGCTCATCACTAGCAACTTCATTCCTTCCAGCCACAGCATCCAACTGCAGCCTCACTCAGCCACAAGAAACAAAGCAGCCCAGAATGAAGCACCAGCAAGATCCTTCCCTAAAAGATACAACTGTGTGTCCTGAATCACAATGGAGCAGGAGCTCACTTTCTGCTGAAAGAAGGACTGTGAACTACCTCTGGAAAGCCCAGTGGCTTTATATCTAAAACTGCCAGGTCATGCTGAGAGCAGGATTGACTCATGTACTTGCGTGACACTGTAGTTTTTACTCCTGAAAAACTTAAGCTTCTGTCCATCATGTACAACTGGAAGCAAGGGATGCAATTTTCATCTGCTCACAGTTCTGCATCACAGTTTGCAGTCATCTCCCGTGCTCCTCCAACAGTCATCACAGGCAATTCAGCTTTTGAGGTTACAGGGACATGGGTCAACATCTCCCCTACTCCTGACCTGGACAGAGGTATTAGAATGTGCTGCCTGTCACTCAAATGATGCTGAGAGCTATGCTGTGCATGTGCATCTCTCCAGTGCAAACCCATCAATGAGGTACATACCTGATGTCAAGACCTGAACATGTGGCATCCCTCACTGCAGGGGCAGCCCCTGAGGCTCACATGTGCTTCTCATGGGTTGAAACAAAACTCCCTGGTCATTGCTGCTTCCTCTACTTTTGCAAGACACTGCAGACACCAGAAGTAGTAAGAGACTCAGCAGCTACAACCCTGAAAGAGCTTGCTGAATGACATGTACCCTCCAGTTAAAAGCCAAGCCACGAACTTCCTCTTCTGCTACCTGTTCCTACCATTTGTCCAGCTGTGCTCAGAGGCCAGAACAGGCTGTGAACTTGACTACAAAAGCACAAGGGAGACCACAGAAACAGGCATCTGGGAGAGGAAGCAAGCAGCTAATCAGGGGGTTCCTCAATTACTCATAGAGATCTCTGCTTGCAAACAAGAAAACCCCTCTGACATTTTACCACAAGTTCCTCAGTGCCATACTCTGCAGTAAAATAAATCACTCACTTTTATTTAAGATAACTTTCATAGAAATGGGGAATATTTCCAACATTCAATATGTGCAGCTACAAAAGCTGACATTTAAAGGATACATAATAACAGTATGCAAATATTAATGACAGCCTGCAGTGATACAGGACAAGAAAAATTTACCACAGAAGAAAAAAATAAACATTTAAGGCCACAGTACCAATTAAAGGATGTTTTGTCCAGAGGGTCGCTGGAATGCAAGACAATTTGCCAAGGGAAATGGAGGGTGTGGCCTCTGCACAAAGCTGGACTCCACATCTGTTTCAAGAGCTGGGACATATTTCAGCAAGAACAGGAGTAGGCTCCAAGTACCTACGGTTTTCTTCCAGCACAATTTGCTTATGGGTTTGGTTTGATTTTCATACAGATAGGTCTACATACTGTGCTCATTAAGAACTCCCACCTGGAAAGCAGAAATACATTTCCAAGTTTTAAATAAATCTTAATCAAACAATGATCTTCAGATTCTTTTCCACAGCTTGTGTTTAAACAAAGCCTCGGGATATTTATTAATAGGACCAGACTGGAAAAAATACAGTAATCACACAAATGAGAATTTCAGCCAGCAAGGATACTGAATCCATATGCCAAGTCCCATACAGATGAGCGTAACAGGATCTTTTACAAACGAACAGGAAAAAGGGAAAAATAGTCATCATTAAACACCATTTAATTTAGGTCTCTGCATCAAATCTGACACCCCAAACAATGCAACTAACTTTATAAATATTTAAAACTTTGCAATTATTATTACCTTTATCAACATCAAAAGAAATCTCCTGAAACTTGCAGTTGTTAAGACACTCAGGCCAAAGTTTGGGTGCTATAGGGATATTTAGTTATTCAAGATGCTTGATTTCAAAGAAATTGATCATCTACAGTAAACAGAAACAGTGAAGACTGGCTCTAATCTACATATAATTACACAGCACAGTAGTAGCTATAAAATCATAGGATCATCTATCTTCACGGCACCGCAGCAAAAGTGACCAACAATCAGATTCATATAAACTAACACGCAAAAGTATGAGATATTATTTTGAAGTAAACAATCCAATTGTATGATGAAATATCAACAGCCTGCAGTATAATTTCCACAGCTCCAATCACCTGCTTCAAAAATGTAAAGCATCCAAGTATGAAATAACAGCAGACTATCCTGCAGGTAGTTAAGATCAGCACTTACTTTTTCTGCATACCTGAGGGCACCACAGCCTGAAAAACCCAAACTTTACTTAGGTTGTCCTTAACAAATGAACACTAAATACAGTCTATTAAAGTACTGCTTTAATATTCAATTTTCCATCAGCAATTCATAACATTTTTGATTTAGTAGAGGAGATTTTCAGAAAATCCTTTTAAATGTGGGCTATCAATAACACTTAGAATAGTAAGCATTAGAAAGAAAAAAAAATTACTTATTTTTCTTTTTAAGTCAGCCATGTCTGATAACATCCAGGTATCTCCCAAGGGAGCACTAAGATTTGACACCCCTTTAGAGAAACTTAATGTGAACCATGTGGACTTGTCAGCCAAGGCATGTTACAGAAAGGCTGTCAGATTCTTTTTGTAAGCAATACAATGCATGCAGACCTCCTTTATTCCCTAGACAAGAAAAAGACATTTCACTCCATGCAGTGCATGGAGTGAAATGTCTTTCTATATTCTCAAATGTCATAAAAGCAGCAGTAGTGTGGAATTTGAACTCCGAGTACATCTTTTCCAAGTCACTAAGAGTTCAGCTGCATTTCTGCCACAGGTACAGGTATTCCATTAGAACAAGAGCAGCAAACATGCCTTGCACAGAAATAGACTTAGTGAACAACAGAGGTACTTAGCAGACAAATGGAAGATGTTCAAAAATCACTATTTACATGATGACATGTAAACCAGAGTATGTCTTAGGTGTCTTTCATTTGAGATTAAAATTCTAAATATATATGAAATTTTGAAGAGATGTAGCCAGCAAAACTACTTTATTATGTATAACTCTACAGAAACAAATCTCTCAAGTAAGTAGATCTCCTTCTTCACAGTTCTCACACAGGCGTTTGCACATAAAAGGTAACCAATTTGCAACTGAAGATAAATAAAAGTAGAACCAACTATCTAAATATATCTGTGACCTTAAATATCTTCCATTTACTTCACTCTTCAGGCTGAAAGAAGTGTGAAGACACATCTGCAAATTTCAAAAATCTTTTGGGAAACAGAACTGAAATACAAACCATCAGCTTGTGCGGGGAATACTGACTATGTGAAGTTCAACATTTTTACTTCAGGGTAGTTCTGTATTCACACCACCTTCACACCCAAACAATCTCTAAAGGCTAGCATGTGTTTCCACACACAGGTTCTTTTAGGCAGAGAAGTATTTCCACAGGGGAAAAAAGAAATTTAAAAGGACCAGAGAAGAGCCTTGCTCAAAAATAACCAAAAAAGGACATAACAGAGACTGAAATTCTCATCTTGCACTTCATCTACATGGCTAACCTTCATTACAAGCACAGGTTGCTGACTTCAGCCACACATGACCTTGCTGCTCAGGCAGACCTGAACCCAAAACCTCATCCTGAAGCTTTGCAAAGGACTGGTGTCGACTAATCGACTAGTGCTGGTCGATTCGATCTTCTCCTGGAGAAGCAGAATCAGCATAAACCTTCCTGGAGAAGCACAGCACCACATCTGAGCCTCATGATTGTATGCCCTTCCGAAGAGAAACCCTGAAGCTCCACTCATGTGGGAGTTTATTATTAAACAGTATCTTTGTAAGTATTATTACAAGAGCTGTAATTGCTCTGCAGGAAAGATTATGCTAGACACAGAGAGAGAAAATGAATAAAGGGAAGCTTTACCTCCTGTTGTCTATACATAGGGTGGCCACTTTCTCCATACTTTAGGCCACTTCTATTCCTGCACAGTATCTGGGAGCAGACTAATAAAACCACATCAGAGTAGCTCTGCACCTAACCTAGCACGTCCTGCCCAACTCAGCCTGCATTTGTCCCCCCTTTCTCCTGCACATGAGAGGAAGAACATTCATATCCACATGTCATTGAAGACCTCCCAGAATACATCAAGTGTTCAAGAGCTGTAAAAAAATAGAACCTGATCAGAATGGAAATCTACTTCCTGTAACTTTTTAAAATCCTGTGACACACATGAGCCCCTGGCTTCCTGTCTTCCCTGGATTCTCTGGTGTCAACTCATGGGCACTTTGCACAGCAGATAAAAAACAGCTGGACTCACTTCAGATGCCATCAATCCAAATCAAAGCTTGGCCTTGGTGTTCATATTGAGTGACAAAGAGTGCTCACTTCCTATATTTACATATGCTCTTTAGAGATTAGCAATAAAAGTACTTTCAAATGTTGCAGAAGTGTAAGCAGAGTCACCACTGTCACTGGGAATTTCACCCAAATGAAGAATGAAGCACTGGGCTCAACAATCATCAGAAATCATATTCCTCCTTCCAAAAAAACCAACATGCATAAGGTGAGCATAAGTCCTTGATGAACAAAATCCAAGAATCAGATGCCAGAAATCTGACATTTAACCATTCCTCTACTGCTAGTTGCCTCCTCTGTAGCTTGCTTATTTGGCGAATTTGATAGTTTTCTTCACAACTTTCTAATTTGAAAACAACACCTACAGAGCAACTAAACTTCCTGAACAAGTTAACTCTGCTTGTGAGTTAATCAGGATAGGAGAAAATAAGCAGCTACCTTCTGTGGAGTAGAGATGTTTAAGTTTTTTTGGTGGGCAGGAACACACTCACCAACCCACAGCCTGTCCTTAATCTCACCAAACCTAAGTACAAAAATACATTATGATTGACCTGGATACACACTGGGCCAGACTGCTCCTATGCTGCTTCTTGCTGGCAAGCCCATCGGGAAGAGAGAGAAACCAGTCAAATTAGGTGAAGGCAGCACACCTACTAGGCCAGTAAGATAAATTACTTGCAGGATTTCCTACAATTATGGTAACAAATGTGGTCTGCTTGCGGCATACAAGTTTGTTGTTAAAATCTGTGAGTGGCTGAAGGCTCAAGCCATGAAGCAATGTGTCCTGAAATCAGAAACACAAGCAACTGTCTTTAAAAGTGGATTCTTGCAAAACACAAGCAAGCCCACAAGAGGATGTCAGTGCTTGGGTCCTCCTCACAAGGAGATTTTTACCATTCCAGCTTACGCTTTTACAGCGCCACCACCAATCTCGCTACTCCACCTTGAATTATTCTAATACCTAATTGTTATGAGGTACAGTTAGCATAACTACAACTGGAATATTAAAGGAAAATATCTAATATCTTCCTTTTACTCCCTTCAGAAAGCAGAAGTTTCACTCACTAGTGTCAGTTTCCCTTGCAAACTGTTTCTTTTGTTTTCTCCATCCTTCCATGCAGACTGATGGCCTTAAGACACTAAAGAGTGAGCAGCCAGTCTGCCCATCACCCCAGCAAGGGGTCAGCTGGGCACGGGCTGAGCAAACACACAATACAATGCCCCAAACACTGCTGGAGGCTGGGAAAAAAACCCTTCTTTTCTCAAAATACTCTCCTCCAGTGTCTGAATTTGAGGTGACTTCATTATCAGAAAATAAATATAAATTCAGAAGCTTATACCAACTCAAAAGTTGTGTTGTCCAGGGACTCGCACATCCCCTCCACTCTGGATGCCAAAATACTCTGGTTTTGGCCCCAAGAAAGAGTCACATCGTCTCTTCAGACGAATTCCCCAAGGTACCCCTCAAGTCATGGCAGCCACTTCCAACTCTCAGCTCCTCCCCACTTTCTCATATTCCCTGGTGAAAGGCAGCCAGAGTTTCCGCATCAGGGTAAAATGTCCTTTCCCTTGAGGGAAATCCTTTCTGGTAAATGTTTCAAGACAAAACAAGATTAAAGATATTACACTAAGATTGAAATGGCTATATACAAACCAGATCATGCTCCAAGTTTCCTGCTTTGAACCACTGAGGGGCCGGTTGATTGGGTAACAGCTGAGGCTGTTTTGAGTCTTTCTGTTACACAAAAAAAACTCTGCATCTCAAGTAACCAATGGATATCTCAAAGTAAGTACAATATTGCCTTCTGGTGTTTTAGCCAAAATATATGAAGCAGCTTTTTAGCTCCCCCATAAAGCTACTAAGATGGGGGGGAAGGGGAAGGAGGAATTTAGCAACAAACAGGAAGAAGTCCCAAGCCAGGAAGGTGACAATTTCTTTTTAATGAAACTATGTGAAAACTATTCCTGGAACATTTGGACATCTTAGTATCAGTTACAAACACCATGATACCAAAAAGAGCTTGTAAATCAGAGTAATTCAGCCAGATGATTAGTGGGCAGGTAAAACTAACCCACGTCTAAAAATTAAAGGGTACAGTTTGGCCAGGCAACATACATCAAGAATGAGATATTATTTACCTTTCTGAAAGTTTTCATTTAAAAAAAATTGTTTCCGTGATCCAGTGCAAGTAGAACTCTCAATCTGCATTTTGGTTTGGTGGAGTTTTTTGGGTTTGGTTTTTGGTTGTTTGTTTTTTTTTTTTTGTTTTGTTTTGTGTTGTTTTTTTTTTGTTGTTGTTGTTGTTGTTGTTTTTTTTTGTTTGTTTTTTTGCACCTACTCCTTTAATAATATATTTTTGTTGGTTTTTTTTGTTTGGTTTTTTTTTTGCACCTACTCCTTTAATAATATATTTTTATTCATTTTCAAATGGCTGGTTTCTTTTAACTTACTTTTCACTGAAAACAATGTTTCAGCTTATTAAAATCACCTCTTTGCCTACTGGAGTTTTGGTAAGTCAACACCAGTGCTGAGTTCAAAATGGAACCGTGACATAATTATCAGTCATCCCACACCCACTTAACACACACACACACAGGATCAACTGTGCTATAGGTGATATGATCATACCCACTGACATAACAGTCTTAAGATATTAAGTCTGTGTTTGTATAAGCTGTGCTTATACACTAGGAAGGCTCAGAATCACAGTGTCATCCCTGTTGATTTATGGCTACATTATTGTGTTGCACTGGATGTAGCACATTGCAGAGCTCAGGGGCTGGTACAACAGATCGAACGTCCAAACAACATGAATTTTCCAAGTTTAGCTGACTCTAGCTTGGTCCTGAGGCTCAAATACCCTCCAAGCTCTGTGAAGCACCACGAGCACATTCCCCAGTTCAGCATCACCCGAAAAAATGCTGTTTCCCATGCTCTGACTACCCCGAGACATGAAGCTAAGCACACAACTGGGGAAGACTGGGAGACTTCCTTCAAAAGCACACTGCTGATCAGAACAAAGATGCTAGTGCAGATGCTTCCTTTTATGAAAACCACGAAACTTTTATTATCAGTTCTGAAAATCTGAAGAGAAGCTCACCACAGAAATCACTATAATTTCTTCTGCCAATAAATTAATTGCTATTAAATGCTATAACACTGCATAATTTTTATTTCACAGTTATCAGAACAATCCAAGAACTTGATTTGTATTTACACCATGCAATTACTTAATGAGAATGGTACTATGTTACATTTAAGCAGGAATTACTAAGGTCCCAATACAAGAAAGCTCTACAGTCTTAGCTTATCATCAAGCGAACAAGCATTTCTTTTCATCTAGGTTTTTCATAGACTCCACGTTAAGCCTATGCATGGACAATGCAGCATCCAGATCCCTATTCTCCAGGCAAATCAGTAATATCAACTACAAACGTCACTTACCTCCATGATATAACTATGTGTTGCTACTTTATTATTGAAATATATCCTAAAATAGTAAAAAATACTTTGAAGTTTCATTCTTAGGTGCACAATTTCCCCTTTGCTGCGCTATACAGCAATGAAACACCAGGGGTTTTGCAAAAGGGGTAATGGTCACCTGAAATGGCTGGCCATCCTTTTTCCCTTGCACGCCTGCTGTCCTGAACTCAATGCACTACCTGCTGCTGGCTCTGGGCATAAAACAGACTGATACCCAACTGACAGAAACAATAATGTGTTTGCAACTAGTAGTTAATGGAAGACTGACAAGCACAATCACAGGAAGTAATAAAAGTCTCATGGCGCTAGCACGTGACGTGACTGGCAGTGGTCTCCACGCATGGAAATACGGCACCATTACCCTGTTGAAAGAAGTGGTTCCAATTCATTTGGTGTATGATAACTAGATTCCTGGTGAAATCACTATCGCTACTCATACAAAGTACCAAAGGTATTCGCTTCTATTAACTAATTTAGGTGACCTACCATTACCTCCAAAAACTCTAGTATTATTACAGCAGCTGAATGCACTAACACCTACAGTTGAGTGGGTACAAAAATATGTAGAGACAGACTTTAAACCCTGCGTCCCAAAAAAATCCAAGCTGTCTCTTTCAAATTGTTCACAGATTTAAAAAAAAAAAAAGGGTGTATAAAAAGAAGTTTAATTTAATGTCCAATACTGAAGGAATCAAAAGTGAAGCATGTGAAAAAAGAAGCACATCGAAGTGCATCCCGTAAGTGATACACTTAGAAACCCACCAACCCATCCCACCAATCCAGCACCCGTGCTCCCAGGACCAGTGAAGCAAGCCTGCTCTGACTGACAATTCCCACACAACTTTAACAACAGCAATAAAATTATTCATCACTGACATGGGTGCAAACGAGAGCGGCAGCAGCCCTCGCATGCTATTACTCGTGCTGGAGTTTATTTATGGCTTCAGGAGAGGAGGCAGCTGGTTGTTTTTACGCGGCTTTTTTTTTTTTTTTTTTTTTTTTCCCCCCGAGCAAAAAAGAAAAATACACTAAAAAGAGGAAGGCTGGTGGAAGTGCAGGGAATTCTAAACAGCACCAGCTCTCGTGAAGGAAATGAAATAAAGTATGGTGTTATTATCTGAACCGCGGCGGGAGCGGGGCCGGAACCAGCCACCGAGAGCACTCCCGGTGCTGGGCTCACCCCCAGCCCGCGGACGAGAGAGGGGACCAGCGGGGGCAGGACACGGGG
>NW_008238464.1:13605554-13651720 GCF_000691975.1 Corvus brachyrhynchos
GGACGAGGAACCTCGTCCTGCAGGCGAGGATCTAAAGGTGAAGGAGAGACGGACAAATAAAACGTAACTTTCCTGTTAATGTTTTCACTATGCGTGCTTTGGGTGGACTGGCTTCATGCGTAGGCTTTGAAAAGAGAAATGCTATGTCACAGCCTATTTGTTATTTTATGAATGTGTCTTTACACAAACTGTAGAAGATCAAACAAATTTTGAAGGAAAATTGCATTGCTGCATTATATAATTAGTAGTGACTTCTGTGTGACTTGCCTGGGGAGATTATTCCATCAATGGAAGTGTTTAAAAATGTATGAACCTCCCTCAGCTAAGCAAAGCCTCAGCAGAGCCTAGGCCAGGCTACATGACTTCCTGGCCCTCTTTCACCTTTTTAATAATTTTTCAGTTCTCTGCACAAATCTTGGTAAGGGCAGCAACCCCTCCCAGTTACTCTCAGTTGTTCTCTTAGGAAGTGGCCTTATTCTGGTGGTGCATGACATATATGAAATCAATCAGCTTTACTGTTTCTGACGTACAATCTAGGCAAATGCTACTAGTGCATCGCATTAGCTCAAAACAGAGGTAGCACAGTACTTTAGGGGGAAAGGAAAAGGTATTTTGGGAAAAAAAAAAATGTGTACAATAACACAAAAGACATCCTGGAAAGATAAATCAGTTGAGCCAAAGTTTTTATGTGCTCTGATGCTGATGTACTGTACTCAACAAGCTTCCAGTTATGGATCTTCCATGGATCTTAATCCCCATTGCAGAGGAAATAATCTTTAAGTGTTCCCATGGACAGTCAACTTGGCGTGAACAAAGAACACAGTATCTGCATTTACTAATAAAGTCCATTTTTGTCTCTTGGGTGAACAATCTGTGCTACTCTCCTTCCTGGAAAACAAGACAGGGTAGATGCTTGAGCAATTGCAGAGCATGTATTGGAAAGCAGCACCAAGAGAAAGAAACCTTGTATATCAAACTTCAAATCATCAGAATTTCCAGGCAGGCAGGTGGGAAAAAAAGGGTAAAAGAAAACCCTGAGTCCCTGGTTTTCCCTTCTAAATTTCTGCTTTTTATTTCAAGGAGGTGTTTTCAACTGGAAACTCTACATATATCAAATGCTCTGATTCCCAGTGTTTGTTTGTCTGCTCTGCAGGTTTGACCACAGAAGGCAGGTAAGCAAGATGGGAAGAGATTTGCAGGATTTCTACCCTCAAGCTCTATACCATCAGCTTCTTCTAACCATAGCCAATGCAAAGAAAATGCTAAACATCATAAAAGGATTAAAACAGGGGTGTTGTTTCTAATAAATACCCCAAGGTGAAAAGAATAGTGTGGAGGAGAGCAGAAACCCTAACTGGAAAGTAGAGAAGAAGCAAACCAGCAAAGGGAGAGATGCAAAACTCTGAGAAAACAGACTAATTCAGGGGAAGGGAAAAAGCCAAAATGCCAGGAAGGTAAAGAATGCCCTAGAGGGAGAAGCCACAGAGGGGAAGGACTAAAGGTGAAATTTTGCAGGTCAAACTTGTTTGGCCTAGAAACTCATTGTCGCTGCAAAGGAAGAGTCTGCCTCCCATTAACCCTCTTCATCCCCCTCTTCCAGCCACACGCTTGCCACCACCTCCCTTCCCTCTGCCCCCGTGCTTCTCACAAACCAATACCGCAAATGAAGCCCACAGCTTTCTTTCCATTTAGCAGACTGAATCAGCCCTCTGAGGGAGGAGATGAGTGTCAGAGCTGGCACAAAAGAATTCTGGAGTCTAGTAGGGAGCAGGATACTGGCGGCAGACGAAGAGCATGCATGGAAGTGCTTTGCAATAATAACAGGTTGTTACATTGGTGCAGCTAAGATTAAAAATAAAGAATACACAATAACTAAACTGCAGTTGAACTTTTTATGATGACAAGGAGAGTTATGAGCAAGCAGTTACAGTTTGGGGGTATCAACCCAGAAAAACACAGGTTTACTAGATTCAGTTTTGTTCTGGACCCACAGTATAAAAAATAGGGAGAAAGGATTCTTGTGTCTTCATGTATAAAATCTTAAATGTTTTTTTAAGTTGCAGCTATCAGAAATTTCATAGTAGAGTTCAAGATTTTTGTATACCTAGTATCAGAATTTAAAACTAATTGCTGACTGCAGAAGGTGTTTTCAAAGGCCAGACCTCAACAAAAGCTTTCTGGATTTTGAACACAAGCTGTTGTGGCTGTGATTAGAAAGCTCCCTTACGCTGTATTTATGGTGGCCAAGGAGTCTCTGATTTCAAGCTGCACAGGGTTTGGAGCCCACCCTGGTCTGCAAAGAACAGGAACCCACTGAGCTGTACTACTTAGTTGTCTGCAATTATCTGTCCCTCTCTTAAACCACTTAGCAACTACGATTAACAGACAGATCTTTCTGGCCATTCTGATTACCTTTTACCCTTTCACATTCTATCCTTATTCACTTGAGATGCATTTATGATTCCTCCCTGCTGTTCATTCCAAATTCCCTTCGTCCTTTATTTACCTGATAATGTGTACCCAAGGAATAGATGCAGCTCACTTTGGGAAGTGTAAATCTTCCAGGTCAGCTTTTCTTAAGAGACGATACAAAGCATCACAGTTAACTTCCTGTATATTCATGCCGGGGCAACTCAATTAATTCATGCTTTCCATGATTCCCATTGTGGTTGTTCCTTACACAGCTTTAAGGAGCTGTAACGTGGGCTTTACACCTACAAACATAGATTACAGTAAAACCTTCACTCCTCTCCTGTTTATCATTTGTCATTGACAACAGAAAAGAAGAATGAACAACGCTTCAGCTAAAATTTAGTTGCTTACAACACAGCAGCTGGGAAATGAGTAGGTAATTGAATCTAACCTACCTGATCATTAATGAAGGCAGGTTTTGTTTTTCCACTATTACTCTAGGAACTGAGTGCTTCCTCAACAGTAATTGCTAATAAACAAAGGAAAATAGCTATTCAGTTGCAGACAGCACACAATTATGAAACTGGGGAGAAGTGACTTCTCTAATTCTCTGCCATGAACTTCACCTGGAGCTAGTGACTCAAGCTGTCTGATGTCACACCAGATGAGGTAGGAAAAAGTTTCCAAATGCATCCTATTTTGGGAGGGCAGCCAGCATGTTCCTTACTGCAGTAACGGATTTGTCTCACCAAAATGTAAACATCTACAGTCTCCATCTCAGCTTATCACCCTAGGCTTCCCTATTCCACAGGAAGAAACCCACACATCTGGTGGACAATGTAGGCCACTCCAAGTAGACATCTAAACTAGAGCACATAATTTGAAGTGCTTCTTCACTGCAGTGGGACTCTGTGACAATTAGATCAGATGGCTGCCCTTCAGGCATCTGCAGTTAAGTGAGGGGAAGCCCACCTGGGGGCCCAGCTATTAAAGCTCACTTGACTTTCAGAAAAGTCCTTAATATGGTTCATTGCATTCAGAAAAGCAGTGGCTACCATACTTATCAGGTGAAAACACAATCCATGCTTATCAGGTGAAAACACAGTCGATATCTTCAGGTGAAAAAGCTTCAAGCAAGCATGAAGGTCTTGTTTTGCTTGACCTTTGTAATAGTACATGAGTGCAGCTTCCATACAGAGCTAACTCCACATCTGGAAAAGACTTGCCTCTGTGGCTGGGGGACCAGAGCCGAGAGTGATACTGGCAGCACACTTCTTCCTTGGGGAATTAGGACTTTTCTTATTCTGGCCAAATGTTCATTCAGTTGATACAAGTAACAGTTTAAGTCTATTTCCCAAAAAGAATAGAGAGAAAAGATGACAGACAAATATATGAAGTGCATAAAGCTCTAAAAACAAAACCTAGAAACTAAGGAATCGGAATTTAGGGATAATGTACTGCAAAAATTTTTTGTTCAGAACTTTTTTTTCTTTTATTTATTTGCTACCTATCAAAATATGCTGATAATTTCTCACCAGTTTGTAACAGAACTTAGGGAAATAGTATGAATGCCCATGAAGAATGAAGTGCCATCTCACTGCTGGAGATGCTTCTTTACAATGACACAAATCTTCTTAGACAGAAAGAAATCCTATTTGGAAAGAACTTGATCACTGTAATTTCCTAGATGTCCAAAAGCTCTTTATACAAGATCCAATACCTTAGAAGAGTGTGACGCTGTTACTGCTCTCAAGGAGTTGCCCAAGTGTTGCTCATACTGGTGGAGAAGGAGTACCTTATTCGTGGGGGGGAGGTACAAAGCACGCTGTGTTTCCTCGATGCAAACATTTATCTTGTGCTTGCACCAGGTGGTGCAAGCTGAGAGGAACTGCGCCTTGTGCACACCTACGAAACGCTCCTGCACAGCCCAGTGCCAAGAAGCCCTCAAGGGCAAACTGGACTCCAGATTACAACTCAAAGATGCAAACTGTGCTGTGCAGAGGGGCAGGAGGAACAGCTTTTCTTAAGAATGTAATCAGTAAGTATCTAGAGGAGGACTCTCCTCTCTTCTCCATGCCCTCTGCCTGTGGTCAGCTGGAGCTGCCAGAGCTGCTGCTGCCGGATGGGGCATCCGCTGGGAAGGAGCAGCAGCAACAAACGTAGCCTTAGGGAAAGGTGAGAATCAAGACAACATGCCCCGGGGCCAAAACCGCCTCTTCTGGTAAGCACTTGATATAAGAAATGGACAACTCATGGAGCAATCACAAGGGAAACCTTTTCCTAATGTGAAAGATGTTAGCAAGCATCCAGGAGTTTGTTAGCACTGGTGTGCTACCAGAACCTCACTCAGGTATTTAATTCTAGCTATCACATTCGTATTTATTTCATCTGATAAATCACTACACTTTTTAATTTATAAGTCCATATATCTATAGATAGATATACTATATAATTGGTAGGTCAATGATGTCCTGCATGTGATAGTGCATATTACTGCACTATCAGTTATCAGCAGCATGGCAAAGAAATTTAATTTACAATACTTTTGGTTTAGAAAAAGGTTAAATTACTTTATATCCCTTACATGGGCACAATGGTCTTTATTTCCAGCGTCAGTGAAAATTCACTGGAATATCTTTAAACTAAAACTACAAACCACTAACTTGTAGATCAAAACACCTACCCTAAAACATAGTATAAAATATTTTTACAACAAAAATTAGCATTTACCCCATGAGTCACTAGAATTCTTTCGGGTTTTAAAGCTGCAGAAGAAGCTACCAGTTATCCTGTCATACTTTTCGCTCCTTAGAGGCTCCAGTTTAAATAAATGGGACCACTCACTGTTTCATGTGAAGATAAATGACAGGGTTTCAGGTCTAATTTTTTTTAATGTTTATTTTTACTTGCTGACACCGACCAAGATAAAAATAAGGGGAAGAATGCCAGGGCTGGGGCAGGGGAAATAAGGGGGAAGAAAAAAGAAGCAAGTCTAACTTCCAGGTTAAGAGTATCAAAACAGCTAAAGGGACTTAAGCATATGCAAGCCAAAAATCTCAGTGAAGTCTCATCTCTGTAAATTATACACATCTGGGAAAATACCAATTCACTGGAAGATTTTTCTAGTTCCTGAGAGTGGGTAGATCTCCATTTATTTCCTTCCTTGTTTATCTCCTTGCAACTCACCTTCACTGGAAAGTAAAACTGGGCTGAGCTCTCACTAGCACTTATCCTTCTCCCTTAAATGTTTTCCAAGAACTGGAGAGGGAGAAAAACACAATTTTCTTTCATTACATATGATTTTTACAGAAACTGCAGCTGCATAAAAAAAAATCTAAAACCACTAACTTGAAACGAGTCAGCTACAGATACATGATCTGGTTGCTCTGACTAGAAAGAAGAATGCTTATCAACAACAGTCAGAAGTATGGGCTCCTATCTAAATTTACCATCTGAATATTTGACAAGAATTTAGGAAGAGGAAGGGCTCTTTCACAAACCAAAAGTTTATGCAAAATTGTTTCATGAATAGTATGGGATTGTTAAAATCCATTTAGTCTGCGGAGTAATAACTACACAATAAACCTCCCAAGAAGTAACGTGACTACTGTACATTTTGATTTAATGTTGTAATTCATAAACCAGTTTTGCAGTGTAAAAGTATTTATTTCAAGACTGGAACAAGACCAAGCCTCTTTTGACCCACAATAATAATATTCATGATGTTAACAAACCTCTTCAAATGAAGTCATTGTTTAATACATCTCAGTCTACATGTGAAGTGGTTACAAACATCATGTTTTTGTAGTCGTCAATAATTTGGGGATCATGTAAGCAGCCGGACTTTGTGTTCTTCTGGATTTCAACTATTAGTCAGTATTAGTACTCACTGGGGCTGGTTGAAAAGCTAGTGTTCCAGCTGAGAAGGAACTTTGCTTTTCAAAATTTGACTTTCATCCGATTGAGTCTTAAGCCAACATTTTCAAAGTTTTTGTGAACTATGAATTCTTATACTTTTTTTTGGAGCCAGAAGAAGACAAATCATGAAGCAGTCTGCTTGGTTAGCAATGAGCCTGACACAAATTCCTCTTTTCTCTGAGCCCTGGGGGAGAGCTCATGCAAACTGTCCTTGGAGTGACACTCCCTGGGAGGCATCCCAGTCGATCTCCACTCCAGGGCAGTGAGCCTGGGAAGCCAGAAAGGCAGCCTGAGAATTACTATGGAATTAGGATTTGCCACAGTCCTGTGAAGCCCTGAGGTCTTGGCACTGACAAGCTGCAGGGCCGTGCCATCTCCGGCGGTGCCAAGCCCTGGCAGGCAGCCTGTCCTATAGCCAGGGAGGCTGCTGCAGAGCAGTTCTGCCAGGCAGCCCACACTAGTAATGGGAACTGAGAATTTTCAGGATCACTGGATCTGGGTTTGGATCACACGATGGACTTAACCAAAGACACACACTCTTGAATCAGTCCCAGGCCTTGGGCTGCAGGACAGCCCAGGAGGATTTTTTCTCAGTCATAAACCCAGAGCCTCCATGCAGCCTGCTTGTAACTCAGGAATAGTTTTCCTGGATTGATTAGAAGCAAATTCAAGGAGTTGCAAGTGAAATATTCGAAACCCAGAAAACCAGCTTTTTCCACTGCAGTAAATTTCTACTCATTAGCGTGATTAATGGCTTTTGAAATGTTTCTTCATCTGTATTTATAAAATGGAATCATATCCAATAACCTCACACACTGAGTTCCTCATGAGGTATTTGGAACTTGTGTATATGACTGTCCACTGAATTAACAATGAGCATTTTTACAGTGTGCTCTAGCAATTTACATTCACGGTCTGGTTTTACTCTGAAGAACGGGAATGGTTACAATTTCACTGTATGGAGTCTGAGGGCTTCAAGCAGTAATGAGTTTTATTTGAGAATCATTTTCCCTGGCCATAAGTTTACTGTTGTTTTCACCTTGAGGCTGCAAAAGCATCAAAGCATATTTGTTTTCTAGTAAGAAACTTCAGTCACCTAATGATTCAGGCATAAAAGTTTCCCTGACCTGTCATGACAGGTGAGAGATAATGTAAGGGAACAGACTTCAGCACTCAAAGGGGAGATGGAGAAATGCAGAATGTTAAGCACTCTGGGTGACTCTTACACTAAGTCTAAAAACATCGTAAAGTAGTTAGGAAAAGAACAAACAACAACAACCATGTCCAAGTGTTCTAGGTGGGACTCACCTACAGGTTCAGATAGTTACCCATCAGTGTCTATGCATGAGTTAGGCATCTTGGTCCCCATTTAGTCACTGAAGACCACTCTATACAGACAGTAGAGATGAAAGAGTTTGGGGCATGGCAGTCTAAAGCAGATGCCGTGTTTGATATGCTGGACACATTTCCAGACGCAGATGCAGAAGCTGCCATTGCAGACACATCCACGTACAGATCCCTAGAACAAGCTGTGCTACCCAAAGGTAGGAATGACTGTGTTAAAGACTTTTGGTCCAACTGCCTGGATAGCCTGTTTCAACAGTCATGTGTTTCTAAAATATAAACCAATGCAAGTTGGAGCTTGGGAAAGGGATCTGCAAGAAGGCCTGTCTTCTATGTCCAGGCACAATGGATTAATACCTTACCCAAGCAGATCCGTGGACTAACGTGGTACTTAGCAGTGCACATTGCTGAAAACACAGCCCAGTAAACATAAACCAAAAGGTGTATTTATCGTACTTTTGTTCTCCCCTGCAGCAATCGTGACAGTTGCACTAGATGTGACTGCTGTAAATGTGGCATCTCACCCTCACAAATTAGTCTCCACACCAAAAGAGCTGAGTTTAACTGAAGAGTTATAATAGTTATAATACGTTAGTGCTCAAACTGCTTCCCAGTTGTATTGAGAAAAACGTTAAATCACCCAGCACTTGGGCGTCTGGTTCTCCCTGTTACCTGGAAACTGGAGCTCTGAGTGCAAGCACTGTTGAGAAGGTGATTTAAAAAGCAACAGGAACATCAAAGCACCATTCATATAAGACATGCACCATCATCCAAGCAGTTTCTCCGATTGCAGAGCTGTATTGTTTTAAGCTGCAGGATCCTTTACTGATGGAAGTACACTGAATTCCTCATAGCTTGGGTGCAATTATTCCAGTGTATCCCATACTGTGGCTATTTCCTTTGCAGAGGTTGGAGGAAGGTGAAGGCAAAGCACAACCCACAGCCTTCCAGATTCAGGGATCCAGAGCTGGTATAGTCACAGTGCTGCTGAGCAAGGACGCTTATGCTAATCTGGGAGGGGAAGATCCCCCTAGGCAAAACAGCTTGGGAAAGGCTGGTTTGTATAAAAATGCTGGCCTATTCTCAGGCAATTGCTTTGTAAAAAGGTAAGCTATGAATTGAAAGCACTGAAGCTGTTCCTAAAGATTCCCCCACCAGTCTGCTGTCATTCTGCAATAAGGACACCCAGTTCCTTTGTAGTTAAATTCTTCTCAAGTGACTTGTATTGCTTAAACTGTCCTGGTAAGACTCAAAAAAAAAAAAAAAAGTAAGTACAGAAAAGGCCTTGGAAAGATTCACTGCGGTTTTACACTAACTTGATAATACTGGTAATTTCAATGAAGCCAGCATAGGGAAAAGCAGGAATAATGCAGCAGTGAAAGATAGCCGTGCTAGAGCCGTGCTCTTTATTCTCCCTTTTTGTCCTGTTTCCTTGATTAAAAAGTTGAGGAGAAATCTTGGAAGTGATCCTGTACACGATTTGTGCTCCTAAGCCGAGCCAGAATGCCTCGAGCCAAGCGCCAGGCTGAATATCCAAACTTTTACTGTTTATATTGAGGCATATATTCCCTGGGTGCAGGAGTTTGAGACCACTTCTCCCCACACACCAGCTGGGAGGTATCAAAGTCCGTGTGCACTATCCACCCATTCACCTCCAATTAGAAAAATGTCCACAAGATGCTGAGAACATCAAAGTGGTAAGGAAAAGGAATTCATCCACACAGGACAAAGCATTTAGGCTGTTTACAGCTTTCTGCTCTCTGATGTTTATTACAACCCCCGCTATAAAATCTGTCTCCATCTGCAGTGCCGTGTAGTGAGAGAGTTAATGAAAACCCAAGCCACATTCCAAGGATGGCAATACAGAATGAGAGCGACCTCAGCATTGTTTTGCTAAGATCTCAAATTGCCAATACTGCAAAATGAAGTAATGCGCTCCGTCAACATGTAGTATGCTCTATAAATGGGATTGCCTATTCATCTGTTAGTAAAACACGCAGAAAAGCACTATTCGATTGGCCTTAGAGCAGCTGACTGCTTGCTTTGACTTCTTCTTTAAGATTTATTTGAAGCGTGAAACTGCTGAAAATCTCCATTGATTAAAAAGGACAAAAATATATTCAAAATAATTAAATATATTTGCAAATAGCCCTCACTTTATGTGGATGGTCTTGAGTTAGAATTTCTTTATCAGAAGAATTAAATCTAAAGTTAACTAAAGCACTGAATGCTCAAAGTTGATTTCCACAGACTTCAGTAGTAACTTATAAAACTTAAATCTTTTTACAAACAGAAGATTACTTCAATAGTTAACTTAGAAACCTCAGACAGTTTTAATAAATTTATAGACAGCTTCCAGATTGAATTTTGCTGATCCAGGCTTCTTAGGCGGAGTTTATGGAGCCAGACTTGTCATATGAGCTATTTCTATAAGCCTCAGGTAAATATACACAGGGTTCCTGTTGTTAGAGAAAGTGTTTTTTTCTCTTCTAAAAAATTTTAGTTAATCTTAAGCAAAAACAAAAGTTCATTCAGTACATTTTGTATTTGTTATTTTTGACCCATTTTGGGAAGTATTTTCCTTCCACAGATCTGCACTGTCCCTGCTTCTCTCCAACTCACTTTAACTCTTTCATCTCTTTTACCACTGTTTCACAGACTGCTGCTCTGGTCTCTGAGTTTGAAAAAACTAGATGGCACAGCTGGAGAAAAGGAAAGGGGTTTCAGGTATTTCCTTTTCCTTCCCACCCAGCAGCTCTCGTGCCTTCCCTTTCCTACATGTCTGTTTTAACTCAAGTTTCATAGAAAAGTTTGACCTGTGTTGCAAAACCAGTTTAGAAGTGTAAGTTGTTACTCATGTAGCTGAAGTCCTGATGTAGATGCAATTACAGTGACCAAATGGATATGTTTTATTTCCTTTTCCATTCAAAATTGCTATGGCCATCTAAAGCAGCTTTATTAGAATATCACTCTATAATAACAGGGTTCTCCACTTTTCATTAGTTGGAATTTGTGAAGCCCATAGCCAAAGCAGTATCTCTTATTTAAGATTTCAGTTTAATGTTGTTATTTCAATGGAGTTTCACATTAAAGTTTACCCATAAAACTCAGAATTAGAGTCAAAAGTACACCAAAGTACTCAAAGACAGGAAGTCAGGAATCAAAGGATCTGTAGCTTCCCTTTTAGGTACACATGGGCCTGCAAGTGAGATGGGAAAACATCCCTCCCCCTGGTTTCATCTATAACATCTCTCCATCCACCATTGGTACTAAGCTGAAATTTGCAAAGCAATGCAGGGGTTTTTTTCTACTAAAGTATGATATACTATACTTATGACAGGAAAAGAATTGTTAATAAACATGCTAAGTCTTGCTGTGACAGATAATGCGAGGAAAGGTAGCATTAGCAGATAAAGAATGAATAAACTGATATTGCAACACAACAGGGATGACCAAAATTGAGAATGGACACCTTCACGTGACCAATGCCCCAGCTTGAGGGCCTCTTGGAGCAGGCTCCAATACCTGCTGAAGCAGTTCTCAGAGATGAACACATGATGGCCAGAAGCTCCCACTGCTCCTCTCTGAGACACCACTAAATTTCTGAAACTGGAAACCCAGTCAGCCCAGCAAGGTTGTCCAAGCAATCACTGTTGGCTTAGCTCTACTCACAGCCAAGGATACAGATCAGTCACTGTGCTAGCACAACTTCACCGCTGCCTTATGATGAAATTATGGCCCTTGAAATGCCCTGTGAGGACTGAAGACACTGGCTACAACCCATAAGAGACTCCAAACAAAATGAGAGCAATGTTCACATGACAGAAACCCAGACATGCTGTCTGAGATGAGAAAAGGTAGATTGTCACTTCTTGTTGGTACTTATGAGGAAGGCAGGCAGCAGTATTTTGCTGCTGATGGTGCTCAGGCCTGATGTTTTGCTACAAAAGAACACTCCAACAAAAGGTATGAGACAACAAAGTCATGTCTGAAAACCACCCATGACAGACTCTTCTGTTCCCTCTGTACTGTCTGCTCCCAGCTCTACAAGCACAAGAAGTTCTCTTGTGATCCTGGGTAAATCATCACTGTCCTAACAGAAATTACTGATCCCATGGGTCCACAGAGAGAAAAAAAAATTATGCTGCTCCTTATTTAATTTTAAGCAAAAGCATCTTGGCTTTGAATAGCTGGAGATTTGACTCATTTCTTGCTTGAACCATAAACATCTGACTTGCACACATCCTGGTCTGTTGGCACCTCTGAGACCCACCAGCACAGTCCAGTGATGAACAGATGGTTGCAGTAACCTGTTCCATCAGCCTAGAGCGATACAGAAGACAATGCTTATATATGTCTGTCTACCATCTGGATTAGTCCAATAAATGGGATCATTTTTAGACTACTGTGGTTGCCCTACTGATTTGCAAATGAGTGCTCTCAGTATTGTGTTACTTCAATTCAAAACCATTGTGAAACATTCACATTCATACACGTCTCCCTCTTACTCTTTATTTAATCACGGGCTGCTGACAATGGCTGTAATTCAAGGTAGCAGCTAACTACTCACATAGTTTTCAGTATGTCTGTAGTCCAAAGACTGTTCATACTTTAAAAATTCTACAAATCTAAATCTAACTTGGTTCTTTTTTGCCTTTGATTGTTTACAAAGCATTAGAACAGTATGGTGAATCCCACAGTGACCCCTGAAAATTTTAACTATGGGATTCTCATGGAAAATTGCTTCTGAACCAAAGGCAGAGGAAGCTACACACCTCTTGTTGTGATACCTGCTTTATCAAAGCTTGGTCTGCTACAAAGCTTTACCAAAGCTTGGTCTGGAATGACCTCAGGTCCAGCTAAGGATCTCAGATGGAGAAGCCAACTGTCAGGCACTTTATTTCACTGGACAGAAAGCTACACAGGAAAGCTTCAATATTGCACCCTGTCATGACCTTTTATCACTTCCTCCACATTCACCTACAAAATACCATCCAAGGAGCAGAGTGTTTCACTTTGGACTCTGAAGTGTGTAGTCCTGCCAGAGGGACAGCACAGCAAATGCTGCAGCAAGTACCAGCACATGAACCATGGTGCCCACTTGATGGAGGCTCAAAAGAGCGTGGCAGTTCTGCTGCTTCAGGGCTGGCATGACACACAGACCTACACTCTCCCATTTTTGGTGGGAATCCAACCTAAACAAATGCAGGGCAGCTCTCAGCAGAAGAGAGGAGAGCACACTGTGTCTGCAGTGAACTGAAGTCACCAATGTGCCTCAGCCTCGGCTGCAGCTGGACCATAGCATTCCTTTGGAGATCATGTATTTCTCAGAGGCTTTTCTGTTTATTTTCTTAACAAAGCTTTGCAGACTTTTTAACTGAGGGAAGGGAGACTCAAATATTCCCCTCCCTCAGTTTTAAAAAATCAGGCCCAATTTTGTAAATAGATATAGGAAAAAGAAATCTCTATTAGAATCTGCCAGTCCTTTAAGGTCTGAACTTCATGGCTTTTGTTAGCTGACTCAGGATCTTTTCATGTTTTAACTATCACATTTATTTTCAGTTGAATATTATTAAATAAGCAATTCCATTATGGCAAAATTGATATTACTGTAATTGAATAATATGATATATATCCAAAGGTAAAGAAATTAAGTGAATTTTTACTTAAATTCAGATGTTAAATCCAAATTCCTAAGTGAACTTGACAGTGTCTGTCACTTTCTCTGCAAGTAAATTCTTACTTCTTCCCTCCAGCACTGGAACATAAAGGGGCTGCCAATATGTGGATAAGCACTGTGCATTACACAAAACAGCAGTACATTCATGCCTTGTGTTGTAATGGAAACTCTCAATTTAAGATCTGAAGAACAATAATAGAGAGAAGGAAAAGTTGGAGCTACGATTTTTATCATAGCTGGTGGGATTTTTTTCCCAAGTGAGGTCAGGGAAACAGACTGGAGAACTACATTTACAAGGCTCTTCTTTGTCAAGCACAGTAGGACTTAAGCCCATCATTCTCCTTGTGGCTACTGAACTACGGTCTGTTCAAACTTAGGTGGCTGTTGTCCCCATGTCACTGAGGGTGACTAACCACAAGGAAGGGGAAAACATAACTTACGTCTTACACTTATTAATTGTTCTACTGTCTACTACACTTTTGTTAATCATCATTCCTGCCTCCCACAGGAAACAGCATTAGGGTGTTAGGGATCCTCTCTTCATCTCCACCAGTATTCCAGTTTTTATGTTAATGTACCAAGACCTCACAGGAGTTTGGCACCTCATGTGTGGAGTACCTCAGAGGAAAATGCAGTGCTATCACGAGCATTCTAGCTGTGCCACTACCAAAAGTTTACAAATGCTGAACTCTTCTATAAAGAGTTGCTTGCAAAATAAAGCCTGAAAAGGGGAGGAAAGAAAGGAGAACCATGAAGCCGAATGTCTTCAAAAAGAAATATGGAACAGGGAAAACAAAATGGCTACAAAGTGAATTGCTTTTGGACCCAGTGATATCAGTAAAGATGATATTTTTTACTAGAAGGATAAATAAGAATACTAAGAGGAAATACTATTTTTTTATTTAATGCATTTTAGATTTCAGATTTGATTTAAACTTCACATACGATGCATTAACTTAAGTTTTTGCATAAAGATTCAGGTTGTGACAGATCAAGTTTCTCTGCAGAAGGGGCCTTAAGGTCTCACTAGGCTGGAGGGGATGTAGTCAGAGATTTCAGTACTGCTGTTCACTGGAGCCCCTGTTTCACAGGACATTAATGTGCCTTTCACTCTAGAAACCAGGATGCCATAAAAACAGATCTACAAATGAAAGCTCAAGAGTACTCTTGAAGAAGGATGCTTTCCTAAACTTGTAGCCAGAGGATTGATGTGGACTCAGCTCCCATATGCCTGTGTTAATGCGTGATGTTGAAACACAGTCCTTTGATGTACAGACTCACGTTCAGAGAACAAGACCCTCTGTGGGATGGCTCTTCTGACTTATATTTTGAATTCATCAGTGACGGGAGACCTCAGCAGAGCAGAGCATAATTTGACAGACACTCTGTCCAGAACCCCAAATCCCACCTGAGTTCTGTGCACAGCTGGACACTCACCTGCCTCCCTAAGGTATAGCCACTGTGGGGCAGGTGATCCCTGCTCCTTCCCCAGCGCAAGTGCCATGCAGGGAACAGCAGGCACATCGGGAGCAGCAAAGCTTCCATAACTGTGTTACAGAGCTGGTCACAGAAGGCACGAGGGGGACAGGAGGAGTAGAAAGGACAGAGTCTGCAGACAGCTCTGGTGCCCACAGCCAACCACACTTACTGACTGGTGAAGGAGAAAGGCAGGCCTATATTTAGCAAGAAAAGCAGATAGGCTCTCTTGAGAAATGCTCACTGCTTTGAAAGATCAACAAAAAGCAACAGCCTTGTTCCTGCTCTTCTGCAGAGGCCACCAGCAGTCCCTGCATTCCCCCGCTGTCACCACCCTCTCTGCTCCCTCACCTCCCAAGTGCTTGGGCTTGTCACAGAAGGCTCTGCTCACTCTCCTGGAGAGCCCCACTCATTTACTGCTGCTCAGACACACAACACCCATGCGTGCCTTGGCTGCTGCCATTTATGAGCATGGACTAGGAAAGAAACACAGTTGTTTGATAATTTTGTAACTGGACCCTACTTTTATATTATTTGGGCTTGTTGTCCAGAAGCAAAAAGGTGTTTACTTAACCCATCACACTGCAGAGTTTGCAAGTCAGATAATTTGTAGTCTGCTGAAGACGTGGAGCTGAACTCAAGAGTGACTGTTGCTCTTCACAGCTATTTCTGCTGTCTAAATGCTAAGGATTCAGAACAGCTGCACAATGTGCACAACAGCTTTACTCCTTGTTTTCCACAGACACATTTTTCTTCTCCAGGAACCCATGGCAGCAAGGCAAAGGGAAGGCAGAAAACTGCAGAAGTTTCCCTTTTCTGCAAGGAAAACAGTTTTGAAGAACCACAGAGGATGGAGACTGCTCTCCCACCACACATTTCAGAGCTGCAAGGAAGAAAGGAGCTCTTGGTTGGCTTCTTTCCTCTTGCTGCCACTGCTGGGAAGCTTTAACATCACTGTTTGCTCTCAGACATCTCTGCAGCAGGGGACACTCAAAGCTCAGAGGGTGAGGTATTCTGCCCGCTTGGATGCCTGATCATGGATGTGATCTTCTCTTCACCAAGGTTTAGTACCATTATACAGCCACATCTTGTTCATGCAAGCAAAGCAAGACAGAGAGGTGATTGGAAAAACCTTTGCCTTCACAAAAAAATTTTGCTTGTGTTCCCGCGCATAATGTGAATTATCAGTAGAAAATCTCAACATTTAGTAATTTGTTTTTAATGTAAGGAAATGTACTGACAAAAAGTTATTTTTTCAGTATGGTGAGCACTTTTTGAGGTAATATTGTGTTTCAACGAAGCCCAGCTTTTCCATAGAAAATGAAGTTTCCTTATAATCACACTAAGAATTAAGCTGGTTTTAAGCACAACAAACTCCATGGGTGATGCAAATCTTTCCTTTTTTTTTTTGAACAGTCTTACATAGTTTCCCAAGTACATTGTTTGACTCACCTTTTCTGTGCTGGCTTATTTCTTTGGTCACCTGCAGTAATAATTTTCTTTCTGTTACTATTTTTTAAAATACCAACATTTTGTTTCAAAATAATTTAACAGTGCTTCTGGCCCTCCTCTTAGACTGTGTATTTCCAGCTCTACCTGCCTTTTCAAGAAAGTTGGCCTTAAGCCTATTTTTTCCTAACTTTTGGAGTTATCCCTGTTCCTTGTTCACTGAAGTGGCTTGTTATTTGATCTCTGTTCCTCCCACTGATTCCTGATCATTCCCAGTGTTTCCTGTGTTGTTCAGAGAAAATGATCACTCTGAGGACTTAAAGGGAAGACAAAGGATAAATAGAACTCAGAATCATTACCATGACCTGTAATAGTACATGTCCAGGGCACACACACACTGAGACATCCCCACTGTATACAACCTGAAACTAAAATCTGCAATTACTTTAACACACTTTGTCTTTAAACTGTGCAGTTTTCCTATAGGGGAGAACTGAATGTAATCCTGGATGAGATGGAACTGAAACATTAGGAGACTTGCCTGGAACAGACTTTGCCTTTTTGCAAATTACACTGTGGTATGTTTAATTTATCTATTAATACCCAGACCCTCTTCCTCACTGTTACTATATAACATTTTTTTCTCTCTGGGTTTTGATTGATAAAAGTTTGCCTTGGGATTTTTTTTCCTCTCATTGACATAACTTTATGATATTGAAGTTCCTCTTGGGAGTCGCAGATTTTGCTAGAACTCTCCAAGGCAGTCTCAGTGCTCCAAAACCGTAACTTTCCACAAACTGCAATAATCAATTAGTTTAAAATTCCAGATAATGCATGAAAGCAAAATTAAATATGGATTTACCCTTGACACAAAGGTATTTAAATGTCTAAACTCAGTTTCATTGCAATACCAGCCCTGAATTTCATATCAACTACCTTATTAAAAAGCTTGTGATTAAAAAGCTTCAAAAATATACAAGCTTTGCAAAATCTTCTCTGTTTTCTAAAAACCCATACTTCCCGCAGTATATCAACCTGTTACCATCTGACCATTTACAGAAGAATCTCTCTATTTGCTTTTTGCTATGCTAGATATTGAAGTGAGACAAAGTGGCCAGCAGCTCCCTGGGTTGTTTATTTAGCCATTTACAAAGAGGAGATCTCAGCAGAAATAAGTGCTGGCTTATTATATCATCTGAATGGCTTTATTTCTCCCTTCAGGACACTCTGGTTTGAATCTTCAGGTCTAGCTTATCCTGAAGTGTTCTATTTATCTGGAGACTGAGGAATTTGTTATTATGAGTAAGGAACAATACACTGCTTTTCCTCATTGGACCTCTGCACAAACCCTGGCTTGGCGTGAGCTCTGGAGGCCAGGAGCAGGGTATGGTTCCAGCTGGGTTCTCTAAGCACCTGCAATGCTTTCCTGCTTGTCCCACCAAGCCCTGGCTCATTCACTGGGGAGCATGGACCAGCCTTTTCTGAACAACCATGGAACAGGAGGAGCATTCTTTGCTGAACAAAAAACTACTTTCAAGTCACAGAATATTCTCAGTTGGAAGGGACCCACAAGGATCAAGTCCACAACCTTGGCATTATTAGCACTGTGCTCTAACCAAATGAGCTCATGTCAGTCACATTTGTGTAATTATTCTGCTATGAACATCACACTGTAAAATGCATTCAGCAATTCATAAGCCTGGTGGGCAAGTGGCCCAAGAATTCCTTGATGCCCAAGAACTGTCTCCCTCCCAGCTGTATCAAAGGCAAAACCCCACTTTGCACCAGTTACACTGCCCTAAGCACAGTGCCAGGGCTGGGAACTCGTGCATGCAGCGCTGCTGCCAAACCACTTGCGCTGTGGAACCACAGTCCAAAACACACAACATTTAATCGCAAAACTTGCTTAGGCAGCTGCTGAAAAAGAGAGACAAGTTGCTTACACATGCATAGTCCTGAATGGCCTATCTTATGTGGACTTCAAGGTGCTTCATAAATATCATCTAAACCCAAATATTATTTAAACCATCTAAAAAGAAACTGCTTCTCTTCAAGTCAGAGCTCTGGTTCACACGTACCGAGGTGATGAAGTGGGTACTGACATCCAGCAATCATTTGCTGCTCAGACGCAGTGACTGCAGCAAGGAAAGCTGAACAACATCTGAAGCAACTTCTAGAGCTCCATGGCCCAGTACTTCAAAGTAAATTGAAATTGTATCACCATGTGGTCTCACTCAGGAAGGGTATTACAGTAACCATCTCCCATTTCAAATCACCAAATGCAGGTAAAAGCATGATTATATTGTATTAAGTATGCACATTCATATTCGGACAGCAATGCTGTAGTCTGTAGAGGGTACATGGTTTCGAAGCTGAGAGCACAGGACATGGCTTCTGATCACCTGGAATTCCTTATGCTGGATCATAGCTCTCCTGTGGACTAGGCAGTACTGCCAACAGCTCACTCCCCTACTTGTGCATGTTTCTTTTCCAGTGCTTCTCACAATGTTATTACTGCTTTTCCCTCAGGTTTTAGCAAAAATTATTATTTTTCTACTGTATTCTTCTAATTACTATGATATTTTCAAAGTTTCTTTTGACTCAGTTTTTATTTCCCCCAAATATTGTTGTAGCCTGGAGAAAGAGTCTGATGTCAAGATGGGCCTAGCTTTGAACCCGGGGTGGAGAAACTTTTGATACACTTCCAGACTATTTCATTCTCTACTCAGGTCTCTCGAGTATCCGATAAAAACAACTTTCCCAGGCCCCGCTTGCCTGTGAGATGCTGGAGAGTAAAGCACCTCTTTCTGAGAGGTAAGGTGCTGATTACACAACTTTCAGCACATCCTGAAAGCTGGTTCCAAAAACTAATATTGTTTTTGGCATCACACAGAGTTCTTCACATACCCTTTAGAGGGGAAAGCAAGTGCAGCAAGGTGAGTGTTTTTTAATATAACTTGCAATAATTGGTGTTGAGAAATAAGACAACCTAAGACCCAGCTCAGACTAAGCCAAATCTCAGCCACATCATTCATGAGATTTTGTTTTTGTTCTCTCAGTTCAGTGTGGTCATGCATCAAAAGTTGCTCCACAAAACTGTATTAGACTGAAATTTTTACAGTCCCTCCTCTAGCTAGTACCCAGTATAGGTGTGCTGCAGAATTTCGGTATAAACTGCTGTACATGGAGACAAGAAAGCTCAGAGATTTCAAAACTGCTCCTCAAATAAAACTTCTTCTTGCCAGACTGATGTCATTAATGGTTCTAAACACATTCAGTAGTCAAGAAGGCAGCCATCAAAAATGATCAGAACTTCAGAGCGTGTCTTACAGCAATTCTATTGCTAAAATAAAAAGCTATTCATTAAACATCAAAGTGTGCTGAACAAACAAAGCCTTTATTATTACAAAACAAAATAATTTCCATATATATATATACATATATAGATATATATCTCCACATATATATATGGAAAAGAAAGCAAGACAATGCAAATTTTCCCTCAAAGCTGGAAGCAAAATTTTCTTTATTGGCAACTGCCCAACTACCTTTCCTTAAAATACAATACAGTAAAAAGAATCTTCTGTTCCCACATCTCATATTCAAGGTATCCAAAAATATTTACCACGCAGACCAACACTACAGTTCTGTGTACCAAGAGACTCCTGAACGCTGACTTTGCTTAACATAAGAGCTGCCTTGGGTGCAGACTGGGTGGGAGATGTGCCTGTGGCTGCTGCCTCCCCCCACAAAACCAGTGCCTGTGCATGGTGCTTTCCTACAGCCTGCTCCCACTTCTCCCAGTTCTCACAGAGGAGCTCACCCCTCTCAGCATCTGTATCTCCCCTCTTGCAACAGAAAACTGCTGTAAAGTGTTTGAGCCTTGATTGTGTGCCCCAGCCAAACCATTTTTAGTTATTTGTACCAGAGCCCTCAGAGTGGGACCAGGCTGGAATTACCCTCACTGGCTTCACCTGGCCTTTCCACCTTCAGCTGCAGCACATCAGCCCCAAGAGGGTTTTTAAGCTCCAGTCTGAAGGCTCGAAGGGAGAAGTGGGATGGGCTTTTGTCTGCTCCTTGGCCTTTGCTGTCTTGTTGTTTGGATTTCCTGGACTAACTTGGTTGCTGATCACTGGGTGGGTTTTGTTGCTGTCATCATCTTGACGCTGCTTGCTGGATCAGGAGCCCCACCTGTTAGAGCCCTTAGGAATTCATCAAGGACTGAAAGGTAAGCTGTGCTAAATTGGAAGAGAATTGGGGAAAGAAGAAGCTGAAAAAGTAATACCAAGACATCAAGGAATAGCTAAAAAAGGATTGTGCTGCACTGGATTAAAACCAATCATGTTATCAGAAAAGTGCGTGCAGAGCTCATGGACAAAATAGAGAGACCAATCAAGTAACATGAGATCTCATGCACAGCAGTTACAAAATGTATATGTACTGTATTATGTAAAAGTTGTAAAATGTATAAGTAGTGTATTATGTATAAGTAGGTAAAATGTATAAGTAAGTAAAATGCATAAGTACTGTTATGTAGAAGCTGTAAAAAGTATAAGAAAATGTGTAAGTAGAGTGATATGTATATGTATAAGTAGTATAAGATAAGCAAGTGAACTGCATAAGTAAGGTATTATGTTAAAGTCATGAGATGAGTGAACACAGGGGTATTTTAAACAATAAGATGCTTCTGCGTAATCATATTGATTTGTTGATCAGAAGGCATGAGTTGCTACAGAATGACTGTAAATCAGGATCACTTCACCAACACTGACTGGAAGCCAGAGAGATCTGAAAATACATGGGGCTACCAGCCTTTCCTAGGTCCATGCACCAGTGATACTCCTGGAGCAGTGTGATTCCTTCAGCATGGCTGTGACAGCAGAGTCCTGAGTGTGAGCAGAGAGCTCTCTGCCAGGTGCTGCACAAACAGCATAAATTCAGAGTTTACTGAAAAAGCAACCAGAACCTGAAATGGACACTCCCTCCAGGGCAAAGGAAGGGAAAATAAATAAGTGAGACAGAGAAATAGAAGCTGGCAGAGAAATTTATGTCTAGCCTAGAAAGTATTTCAGAAAAAGGGTGAGCCTCTCAAAATGGTATTTTAAAAGAGAAGCACAGTTGCTGGGAATCAGAATGTTTTCCCACCAGGTTTAAGATGTTTCAACAAAACACAGTTAATTTCTTCTGTCCTGAAAGAACATTTAAGCATTCTTTTAATCAGTGGGAATTTTTCTCAACTTTCAACTCATGGCTGTTTTCACCCTTGGCTTTGGAGCAAAAGGCTCTAACCTATTTCTCTCTACCACTGGAGAGAAATAAAAGAACCAGGCTTAGCAAAAATGCTATCAGTTTCTTTTCCAAGACAAAAGAGGACTTTTGAGATTGCAAGCAGCTTCAACACTCAGCCTTTGAAACTAGTGTATTTTCCCGGATGGAGTATCTGGTGGAATCGCAGTGGACATCATGGAAGGCAGCCCATTGACAACACAGTAGTGGGAATAGCTAATCATCCCGCTGCTTTCCTGCATGATTGTCACTTATCAGGTATTTGAGCTAATGTGGAGAAGACAGAAACCATATTCTTATGCTAAGCCTGTGAGCAGGACAGAAATCTGGCTTTTGCCCAAGAGGAGGGACTGGATGATTCCTCAAGTCTGCCTTTCTTCAATAGCTAGTCACCCAGGAAAACAAGGGACACCATGCTTTTCATACCTGTTTGGTTCAAGGTAAAAAGAGATTTTGAAATGGGGGTTCTTAAAAATGGAAAAGAATAAACCCAAGGAAAAAAATCATAAGACCTAGATTTATCAATCAGCAGTATAAATAGATTTTGCAGTTTATTTAACTTGGTCTTGCTGCATACTTTGGTATTTGAGCCATATATTGGCTGGGACAGCTTTTTCACGAGTGTTTTTCTGAGCATATTGCTCCCAAGATCGTGTCCTTAACAACCCAAGTCATGCATCCAGAGGCCTTTTCTAGCAGCAATGACTTCATAAGCATATAAATTTGAAAAGTGAATTTGCTTATGATGACTTAGTATTGCTCATGTAGGACATCAGGGATCTGGCTAACTCCGGTGCATTTGGTGTCCACAGCACATGGTCAGATGGAGTGGCTCTACTCCATTCTGTCACAAACCCAGTGCAGGTGGGACAAGTGCACATCCCACATGGAAACACAAGTGGTGCTGAACTTTGGTCCTTGAGACTCATATTTTTCCAGAAATCTCTCCCAGAACAAAAACTTTTCTTGTGTAAAACAAGGCTTGGCACAAAAAAATCCAGAATGAATCTGCTTTTTAATAGGGCCTGTTGCAATAGGATGAGGCACAATGGTTTTAAGGTAAAGGAGGGTCAATTTAGATTAGATATAAAGAAGTTTTTTACAATGAGGGTGGTGAAACACTGGAACAGGTTACCCTAATAGATGTCTCAACCCTGGAGACATTCAAGGTCAGGTTGGATGGGAGTCTGACCTAGTTAAGATATCCCTGGTTACTGTGGGGGATTGGATCTAGACGGCCTTTAAAGATCTCTTTGAACTCAATTTTTCTATGATAATCCAAAGGGTTTCAATAGCTTTATGTCTTCTTGTTGTCAAAGCAGTATCAGACAAAAACTACCTTTTTTCCTGAAGGAAAGCAAGTTCCAAAAAAAGTTATACAGCACAAACTTTAGAAAAACATTACATTATCATGCAAATGATCAGTTTCTTATCACTTAAGGTATTCAGGCTATTTCAAACTGATTCTCACAGTAACACTTGTAAACCATATTAATCATAATTTTAGAATAAATTTACCTATGCATGACAACCAATTGATTACTTAAAAGTTCAGTGAGCTAAAAAAAATACTTCTTTTTCATCCAGTGATAAATCCTTGGTGTCCAAAATATGTCATTGAGATATGCATCTAAGAATTACAAAAATACGTTTAATGAAAAGTATTTTTCCATGCCAGCAACTCTTAGGACCTAAAGCATGTATTTTTTGTAATGATGGATTTGCTCATGGAGGCATATTTACTGTAGATGTGTTTTTATTTGTATTCATTGGTGCCATAGGTCGCATGAGAATCCATAAATCTAGCATGCTGTGTTTCTTATATCCCAGAAATTAAGCATTGTACTCTTGAGGATCAGCATGGTAAGTACATCAAGTGATGTTCTCAACAACACAGAGCATGTATTTTAACCTGCTGCCCATCTGCAGATGCTGTTTTGCACCTGTGCCACTGAAAGCCTTCAGAAGCTTTGTGCCAGCTTATGAGGATCCAGAGAGGTTTGCAGGGATGCAAACTAACTTTTCATTTGCTTCACATGCACAAATTATGTTTGTGTATCAGCCTGTCAGCAGTGTTCATGTAACCTTCAGCATCAACTGGATGCTACCTGATGAGATGGTGCCTGTGACATCTCATTAATTCTGCCCTGTATTTTGAACCTCTTCTCATCTACAGGGCCGTACTGGCGGGAGAAGCAAAAATGATGGTGGAGGGAAAAGGCTTTGCAGTGCTGCCTGAGATTCAGGGCATCTCCCAGCACTTTAAGGAGTGCTCCTAGATGAGATTTCCAGAGGGACATCAGTCTGAGGCAAAAAAATGGTTGCTATAAAAGGTAGTGCTCGTAGGAGCCTGTGCTTGTTTTCCACTCTGCCACAGCCTGAGAAGAATGAGGTAAATGACTCAGCTCTCTCCACACATGTATAAGGCATTTCCATCGGCCCTGGAAGATTGCAGCTTTGTGACATACAATAGATCAAGGAATCTCTGCCATCATGAAGTCAGGCTTCTTCACAAAGACTTTCAACTCCTGGGACATTCTTATGATGAATAATTAGCCCCATTTTAAAGCTGGCAGCAAAAGCAGGGAAGAACTTGCAAAAGATAACACACATGGGTTGGTCTTCTGTGGCAGATCTACTTAATTCCAGGCAATTATTTAAAAGACAAGACTCTCATGAATTTAAAACTGAATTTCCACCATCTCCTGTATTGGAGGTCATGTCGAGGAGTACTATTAAAATTAAATTCAGCCCAAAATCTTAGGGTTAAAATAATTTTTAAATGTAGCCTTAAAAAAAAAATACATGAGCAAAGACAAGATCTGCAATAACACAGAGGAAATTAATTACCTAGGCAGACTCCTTTTCAAGTTCATGACTCATGCCAGCATATAAATGTCTGCATGAAGCCAGCTCTTAAATGCTAATTTCGTCACTGTAAGAAAATTGTAACCTTCTCTGAGAAAAACTGACTGCATACCTTGCTATTGATTTTTTCAAGAGTCTGACTGGCAGAGTGCTGTACTGTAACTGCAGATTTGTGCTAATGCTCTAAACTGTTTTGCTAAATTTAATCTTTCACCACGGATATAAGAGATTCCTGGCCATGCTGCAGTTGGCCTCAGCTGCACAGAAGCTGTGGTCACAGCCACTTAATTTGTTCCTTTTTACTGAATATAGACATGCAAGTGTTATCACTTAATAGGTCAAAAACCCCATTCCATATAATGACAAAACCACAGTACAAAGAATACAAAGAGTAGGAGTAAGAAAAGATGCATTTCTGTTAGAACTAATCTGTGGTTCAAACATTCCCCCTGCCAGAAGCTGCTGCGTTTATCAGCTGGTGCTGGCGTGGGGTCGCAGTGCCCGGTGCTGACAGAGCTGCTGAGGGACCTGGCCCCACCTGCCTCCACAAGACCCCTTCTTGGAACTATCGCCTCTTACCACAGAGTTAATTTGGAGACATGAGCTACCAACTACAGGTATCTGCTTTTTATATAAGAATTACCAAAGTGCTCCTTGGGTTTTTTAAATCTTAATGGAGCAGTACAAGAGACAGTAATTGTGTCTGATGGTCCATATGCACAGCTGTACTTGGCCACACTTGGTGCCAAAAGCTACACACACCATGGCTGAAATTACCCATTACAAGGGCAGCATCTCCATTAGGGGTCAAGAGCTCATTAAACTGGGGAAAAAAGAAACACGGGCACATGGACATGGGCATTTCTCTCTGCTGGTGGCAAGCAGAGCCCAGGCAGTGCAGGGAGGATGGAGCCAGCAGCACTGCTGGGCTGTACCACCCCAAATGCTGCTGTTCCTCTTCATCTCCCCTGGAAAGTTCCTGGCAGGGAGTGGGATGTCTACATTGTGCTGACACTAGAAGTGTCATCAACACAAGGACCTCATTGTGACAGAGCCGCTCCAAACATGTAGCCACACAAGGGGCCTGAAGCACTATGTCTGACAAGGCACTGAGCACAGCAGAGGTTTTTGACTGGCAGACTGAGAGCAGGTCCAGTGTCCTGGCAGTGCCTGGCATACCACTACACAAAGCAAAAACAGCACGAGAAAAAGGGTAAGATGGGGGGAAATGCCTCCTCCCCACCATCGCTTTCCCCTGGCCTATGGCAGCAAACAGGGAGCAAGGCTCAGTCTGTGAAAGCCAAGGGCCCAAGGAAAATGTCACCTGCTGTCACCCGCTGCACCCAGCCTCGCCCCAGACACTGGGCACCTAGGGGAACACATGTCCAACTGGCCCAAGGTTCATGGGGGCTTGCAGAGCAGGGAAGGGGCGGGAGCTGAAGGCAACATGGGGAGTGCCCCTGTGCAGCCCCAACTGCCCCTATCCCACTCTGCAGGGTGGCCAGGCTGGCCCCAGGGGAAGAAGAGATGAGTGGTAAGTAAGAGGAGAGAGTGCTTGCTTCATTACATAAAGCCACACAACACAACATTTGCACCCAAGCCAGAGCAGATCCAAGCAGGGACATTTATATGATGCATTGGCACATGGGGTGCAAGTCTGAGCTTGTACCTCCAAAGAAGCCCAGTCTTATTCCAAAGCGCAGAACCCAAGCAGCATCTGGAGGCAACACAGGGAGAAGCATCTCTACATCCCATTTTCTAGGCTATGTGGAGGCAGTATTTATATTCAAAGGTGTTAAAGGGAAAGATAACTAAAGCATGTAGTCTTTTTTTCTTTCCAGAAAAAAATTGTATCTCTTGCACTTCCTTTAAGTTAATTTTAAATGCAAAGTGATTGGTTATTAAGCACATTAATTCCTTGCAAGTATTCTCAGAAAGTGAATGTGGTCAGCCTAGATTGATTTTATGACTTTGTTATTATATTTTATTCATATCACTGTCATAGACATGCACACATGGAACAATCAGTCAACTGGACAAATATTAGCATTTCCAGCTAAAGTGAAGTAAAACCATTTGCTGGATGCTCCAGTGTTTCTGTAGCAAATCAATAATGGGTATTTAAATTGTTGTTTAGACATCAAAGCTAAGATGAATGGGGACATTCTCATTTCTTTCCTGCTGCTATGCTTTCAGGTTATACCTTTTAAACGAGACCTGGCAGGTGCAATTCACATCACAGAATAATTTATACTTAAAAGCTACAGGTCTAATTTTCAGTGCAATGTACCAGCCATCTCCATACAATCGTACATGTATTTGGCCAGTTCATCTTAATTGCAGCAATTGAAAAGCATCCACAGTAATCTGTTATGTGCCTTGGATACCCTCTTCATTATTGCATCCAGACAACACAGCACTTGTTTGCACTAACCACTCGGCCTGCCAGGGAGGATCTATGGCACACCCCTGCTCAGGAACCCATCCTATGCTAGACAGCTTCCAGAAACCAGGACAGTGCTGGGACCTGAGAGGAAACTTGCATACAGTTATGATTATATTCTCAGGGTCCATTAATTTTGTCAGTGTCACTTCCCAAGCACAACGAATTCTCATTTTTACGTCAAATCTATTGGCATTTTACTAAATTTTGTGGGAGGCTGGAGAGGGAAGAGGCAGAGTACCATGAAGTGCTTGATGCAGCAATGATCCTTAAAAATGTTGTGGATGTATTTATTCAACTAAGAGGCTCTTTGCTGGATATATTATTGGATATGTGATTTATTTGTTATTTGATGCTCTGCTCAAGATGAATTCTTTTAAGGGCTTTAGTCTGTATAACTATAAGGGTGAGGGATGGCTGTATTTTACAGAAAACAGGGATGTGGCTTTTTAAATACCTGAGAAAATATTTGCATTTGCAAAACAGGACAAACACAAGAGCATAAATCAACAACAAGCATTGCAAGTACACTATCAAGGACACAGACTTTGAGGAGGCTATTTAGCTTGTGTAACTTAGGCCATACTTGGAGATGTACAATTGCACAGGAAGGTTATGTAATTTCTCTTCTAAGCAATGCAAAAAAATAACAGTTATTAATTTGTGTTTCTGAAATGCGCAATGAAAAGAAGATGCGTGCAGGTCCCAGATGCATTCCGTAATTCCCCATTTTCCTGTTGTGGCCATGCTGACTCCAACAGTACACCAGCCCCCCTCTCCTCTGGCCCCACCTGCAATAAAGCACTCTTTGAGAGTGTGCAGGACCACACTTCTCTACTGCCAAGAGATTAGTAGCTCCACCGAAGCAGAAGCTGATCCTTTGGAGGCGTCTGTGGCTCTGGAATGCTCTCGAGCCTTTGCCTTGCAGGTATTATCAAAGAGATGCAACAGAGGCTAAATCTGCAGCTGTGTTTTAAATTGAAAGCATCAAGCAGGCCTATTATGAAGACAGCCCAGGCATTAGTGGTGCCAAACGTTGCTTCCAGATATCTGGTGTAAAGTGACTTACCCTGCATGAAATGAGGAAACAAGCTAAGGCGCTGAAGAGATGAGTGGGACAAAATCCTGAGGCATAATTGATGGCTGTTTTCACCTGATCTTCATGTGATGAAACTGAGCCTCTGACTCATTACATTAAATTATATTTCCAAACTGCCACAGGAGAGAACTGAAGAGCAAAAATATCACTCAGAAACTAAAAGCTCTGGTTTTCAACAGCAGGTGGACACTGTAGGGGACCAGGAAAGGAAGCAACAGCCATGGAGGCATCTTAACTTCAGCCAGTCTTACTTCATTTGGCTAACAGTATGTCCCTTACCAAAGGCTTTGAATTTCTGGCTTTTAAATAAAAAGACTGGCAAAAAAAATCAGAATTGTAAAGACAATAGGTTCTTAAATAAATATTCTTCAGCTCTTCACTTCTATCAGGTGTAAATTCCATCCATAGCTGGTCTCTGTCATTTTGGTAGCAAGAGCATATCCCAAAAAATCAGGATAGAAACAGCAAGACTCTTATAATGTCAGGTAATAACAGAAGAGGGTATTTAAAAGGCATATATAGACAATAAATATATGTTTTCATTTTTCAGCTGATTAGCGAGCTAGGAGGTCTGATGTGTTCTTGTGACGCAGAGTAAGTGCAAATCAATACTCAGTTTTCCAACACGGGAAGTCAGTGGGCATCCTAAATTCTGCTCAAAAACTGTATCTGGCCTCTGTGACAACAGTTTCACTGTCATGGCCTATTATTGAAACACTGGGTTATTTTTTATATCAGTGTGGTGGCAAAAATGGAGTTTGATTACACATTTTCCATGGGATAGCATCAAATATATTTAATTTTTTTTTGTGGTGGCTTCCAAAAACTCATTGGAAAACATAGCTTAGGTCTTTCATTTCTGAACTAGTTAAGGAATATTCACTGTTTTATGAAATATTTAGTATCTTTTTTTGTTCTCTGTGAAATTACAGAGTTATAATGGGACAAACTTTGAATAAAAAGACACAGAAATGACAAAATCACTCTTCTCAACAGCTTCATGCATGGAAAAAAACCCAGATACCCACCTACAGAATAAGGTCCAGACATGATTTCCTTCCCCTCACCATGTTTTTTCACAGCTAATTGCAAAACTGAACAACTTTTAAGCCCAAGTTTAGTTACAACCATGTCACCCTGTCTCAGTCACTAATAATATGCCCTTTCACTTAGTGTTTGCATTGTTACTTTTAAAAATGTCTTTCAAATGTGAAGAGATTAATCTTTTTTTATCATATCCACATATTAAAATTACTTTGTTTTCTTAACTGCTCTTTACAGATGCCTTTTTTTTTAGCTATAGTATAGAAGAAACTAATGTGTATCAATCCATTACAGCTAAAACTGCAGTCACACTCACTCTTTGTTCTTGTTAGAAGTATTATCAGCAAACTTGCCTGCACATGGCCCATAATTTACCTGTAAAAATAGCCCACATAATCTAGCAGTAATGCAGGCTTTATATACATGTGTCCTTTCCTGTAATCCCTTCATTTTGATCCTCCACGTGGTTACTATACTAAAGCAACACAGGAAGAGCTCAAGAAAGATACTCGGTGTGCAGAGGGTAAGGGATATTCCCTGTTGCAAAAGTCTTGTAGTCCCAGTGAATGACATAGACTGAAGCAATAAGGACCTGCTTTTTGCCAGATCTTCATTTTAGCATGAGATTGGTGGAATGGAATAAATATAATTCAAGATACTCATTCATAAATATTAATTTTACAAAAGCACTCTTCTGGTAATGAAAACTCTGACAAAAAGGGCAACATGTTAACAAAACAAAGGACTGCTTCATTCAGGGAACAGGGTCAATCCACACTAACTTTTTGTGTATGAAGATATTTGTAGCTAAGACACTATGATAAACCTTGCACATCTTCAATATTTTAAACTGTCATATTATATAGCCTTTCACTGACAATGGTTTGACACGTGTTGAAGGTAAGTAAACATGAGTACTCTCATTATAGACTCATGCACAGGGAAGTTACAGGTGGCATAGTTGAAAGAAACCCCCCACTAATGTTTGGTTTCCCTCTTTCTTCAGTCACTAGTTCATATGTTCCCCTGAGCCCATTACATTTCAGTCCCTAAACTATTATTTCTCATTCTGTGTTACTGATATTATCTTGATATTCTTGGCATATGTTAGTAGGACCCACAGGGCAGATAAACTGTTCTAGTGCTCTCAAACTAATAAAAGAACGGTTCTTACCAGGCACAGAGAAGATTCCTCAGAAACCCATTAACAGCTGCAATGATTCACTCCATTTTCCATGGATCTGTATTTGCTGTGGCATCAGCTTTGCACATTAAGAAATGCCACATTTGGTAAATCCCCAGTAAATGGCAATTTTCCCTCAATGAGTTCAGTTTGACATGCACAACTTCAAAGATATGCATTGTGGTGGGATGCAGTCCAGTAATGTCTCTCTCTGGTTCAGGGGATTTGCCCAGCTCTGGAGCAACCTCCACCCTCCTCATTTTTATCAGAGGGGCAGGATACTGACTTAAATGAGTTATTGTATTTCAGGCACCACTGCTCCCCTTACACCCACAATCTTTCTTAGTATGGTCTCTCCTCCTCTCTTCATAAGCTTTGTCTAGTTCCAGAGAAAGCCACTGAGGTCCACAGCTGCTTTCCTCACTCCTGGCTCCCTCCATAGAGGCAGCAGAAACAGAAAACCTCCCCAACCTGGACTGCTCAGCTGCTGACAGCAGTGATTTATCCAGGACTTCTCAGCAACCATGACCTAACAGCATTTCTGAGATGTGACTTGAATTCACGATTATGAAAGAGCTGAATGCTGCAGCTTATGTGGTTTTTAAACCTTCAGAGATGTTGTCACCTCAAAGCATGCTCCAAGTCAAAAGGCTGGGCTTGTACACACAAATACACACGTACTTGTATTTAAACAATGGCACAAAGTCTTCGAGGACTATAACTGCACAACCCAAGCCTTCAGCAAACAAAAGTCAATGCATATGAAATCTGTGTGTGTTCATACACAAATGACAGATTTATTTGTTTATGGGGTTTCCTCACAGTGTAATGCTTACCACCTCACTGCATCTTATCAGTGACTTTGCATGGTATCAACAAACTTGAGGATATTGGGAGAGCAGAAATTATTATTAAAGTATAACAAGATTGTATTGGATAAACATGCATGGATTTATTTTACCAATGGTGATATAACCCAAAAATCTAGGTTTTAGGGTAGGTCAGCACATAGGAAACAAGCAGAGAAGACTCTGAGCTGTCAGGTTGCCTTTGGACAAAGACATGACAAAACTGATGTTGTTTAAGTTTAGGTTTCCTACTAACACTGACACTTCAAAGCTGGGGGCTCCTGAGCCAGGGGCCCTGGGAAAGGAAGCATCCTCAGCAACTAGTCAGTCAGCAAAGGCTCGTAAGGCCACAGCCTTGATGACTGACAGGAAAAATGAAGAAAAAGTTCAGAGTAGACAAGGGGGCCCTTAGAATCACAAACAACAAAGATAAATAGTTTTTTCATACACATTCCACCTTCTGATGAAGCAAATGAAAGATCCTAGCTGCTCTAGGATGTTGGTTCTGGATGCCAGTATTTCCCATGCTTTAGTACTTTTTGCTCTGACTTAACACGCTGTATTGCAATTTATGGAAACAGATTTCAGAATGAGAGAAAAAGGAACATGATTTTTTAATTTTTGTTATTTAGAAAAGTTGATCTAGAAGGCAGCATTCCCAGCTCCAACATGAGTTAATGACAGTTTAAGTAGAGTGTATTTTTTAATTTACTCAAAATATAATTAGGTAATTACAAGCAATCAAGTGAGAGCCGTTTAAAAGCTACTGGCCACAGCTGTTAGCTACCTCATCTTGTCAGAAATCACCACCCCCTCAGTTGGGGGATTTAACCAAACCTGTTTTATGACAGCGAAGTGTAAGTGCTCACGTCTTCAATTACTCAGCTGAGAAATCAGTAACTTCTGGGAGTAGGGCAGGAAGTTTGTTACTGCTCCACATGGATCTGGAAAGGGCATATCTGACTGGGCCCACCAATTTGAGCTGTTCTTTCTCCAAAGGTGACTGTCAGTTTCTAGCTCATATTGCTACTAATATTCCTCTCAGGGCTGCCAACATAGTATGTGTTTAAAATGCTGTTCTCCTCTGAAAAATGATTTTAATTAAAATGATATTCAGGGGTCCCATAGTCTTTGGTTTTTACTAATTATCATAGTGCATTTGTACAGTTTCCAAGCTAATGGGTGCTTTCACTACCTGCCAACTCCCAAATTAAATGTGGGATCTGAAATGCCAGGCTTTTTATTTCTCATGTCATGTTTTGCTGCCATTCCATCTTCTGGGATTGCATAGTCACTGCATGGAGAGCATCCTCCAAAGTCTCTTTGCATATAACTCAGAGATGAGGCTGGCTGAATGTGTCTGACAGCACAGCACATGGTCCAGCCACTGTGCTAGGTCTGTGGATGAAATGGCAGCAAGACAATACTTTAGAGCTTAAAGTAAGCAAAAAATAATCACTATGAAATCATCAGCAGTGAGCACAAAACACAGAAAGCAGAACAGTTAACCAAGGAAGTGTAATTTGGATACACAAGCAAGCAATGCTCAAAGATATAATATTACAATGCTTCCAGAGCAGTGGTTTTTGTACAGCAGTTCATCATGCAGCTTTCTTCTTCCATCAGCTCTCCTGTAAGGGGTTCTAAATTCACATTGATTGCACACACACGGAAATGTAATGGAAGTAGGAGAGGATTTCTAATATGGCACAGTCTTGAAAACCTGAATACATAATGGGTTTTTCATACAAAGTGTTTGCAATATACTAGATTTTTCAGGATGAGATTTGTGTTAGTTACTTTGACCTCTACATACCATATTTGTTTGTTTCAGAAATGCAAGCTAACGTGATAAAGTTATACAAGCCAAGCCTATCAAGCAGATACAGTGAACTTTCCACAGAAACTCTTATTCAGAAGTCAAGAAGATTTAATTTTAGGACTCCCACTTTGATGTGTACTTAGCCAATTTCTAACACAGAGAACAAAAATTTCAGACCTTGCAAGTAACGCTGCTCTTCTCTCTGCTCAGAAACAATGATCTAGAGGAGCAGGGGTGCACAGAGCATAAACTGGGGACAGATTGTGTCCCAGTGACATCCACATGCAGTGGTCCCATGCATGGAAATGAAAGACCCTGCATAGAGTGAAAGGATGTGCAGTAGATTTCTGAAAAGATCAGAATGTAACCACAGTTGTTAAAGATATTGTACAAGTTTATGGTTAAACACTCTTTTTGCTGTGCATTGCTCAAACAAACAAACAAACAAAGGTGTACACTAGTAAATACAGCTGTGAGCAAGCCCAGGAGCAGCCTCAGCAATTTGTTTCCCCAATAAACCCAAATATGGTTCCTGACAACCCAACCCTTTCTGTGGGCTCACAGAGGCAACTGGCCCCCAAAGGAAAACTGCTGCTCACAGGATCCAATGAGTGAAGTTCTCAGAGGGTGCAGGGACAGAGGACATGTAGGCAGGAGAGGACGGAATAAGAATGCTTAAGAGAAAGGGGTCATGGGAACCAGCACTTGCACTTGCACAGAGGACATGACTCTACTCAAGAAAAGTGATGGCTTTATCACTAGCAAATTAAAACAGTTCTTTGCTTTCTGAATGTTTCATGACATTCAGTTAGTGTACCAGTCTGACATTTCCATAGAGATAGCACACTCATAATTGCCTCAAAAGCATTGTGCACTTAATCTTTAGGAATAAAGTTACTGAAGATACTGATAGAATCCACAGACACACAAGTACTTTAAATTATATTTGGACAGATACTGCCTGAGGCCTGACCTGTGCACCCAGTTTCTGGATGGATATGACTATTTCTAGAATTTTGAGGTTAATGCATTTACACCAGATGTGCCAAAACAACCTTCCTAAATCAGGATAGTCTAGCAACAACAGATCAATCAGGGATGAGACCTAAGGCAGTGAGCAGATTTCTGGAGGACTCTGGTTTTGGCTGCCCTGGAGGAAGAGTTCATCCATCCCAAGCAGTCCTTCACAGCCCCTCTGCAGGAAGTGGAGCCCCTTCAGGCCTGCAGGCTTTCTTGCTCAACCAAGGATTTCCCAACTCATGCCCAAATGATTCAAGATAACTCAACCCCTGGGTTTTGATTAACCTGGCTCTACAAGCAAATCTGAGGAAACACAAGGGCAGGCGAATGTGTATAAAGGAACTTTTTTTTTTTTCCCCTCCTTCTGTTTTAATTAAGAATATTTCTCATTCCTTCCTGAGCAACAAAAATGACCTGGGAGCCACTTCATGTCCCAACACCCACAGCCACAGCCTGGCCAATGCTGCCAGCTCTCCCAAGTCTTGCTCCTAATCCCATTGTAACCAGATATACACTGGCATTACTATTACTCACCTGCATCCCTTGACATTTGCAATTCTTGTCATGTGTGATTGAATGCCAGACAGACCACTTGGAGATATGGTCTTGGTGCTTTTTTGTACATACATGGGTAGGAGAGAGTAGGTGAAAGTGTGTGAAATTGATTTTATTTTAAAATAAAACTCCTTCCCCCTTCCATACAGCTCTATTATATTAGCTAGGTTTTGTTTCTGAAATGTTGTATCATTTACTATGCTGCGGCCTCGATTTTGCATCATCCAGATGCTCTTATCATACAGCTATGAAGTGAATTTGTGGCTCCTTTATAAGCAAGAACAACATTAGGGTTTTTTTGTTTATTATGAAAGAGACCTTCAGATGCCATACTGTGTACAAGGGAACTTAATCCTTTTTTGAGGAAAACCAATCTATTTCATTTCACATAGCACAACAGCAACTGGACAGGATAGGTGCAACAGGGTCTATTAATGCACTGCCCCCTGTGCTGCCTGCAGTAAAGCCAGTGCCATGTGCTCTGAGCAACTGCAGCTGTGTACCCTCATAAACACAACAGCAACTTCTGCAGACTTAATGGGAACTGAACAATGGCACTAGATACAGAAAACAGCAAGAAATCCAAGTTGCATTTTAAGCAGCTTTAAGGAAATTAATGCTGATCACTCAGAAAGGTGAATAATGAGAAATCTAAGGAGAAATGTATAATCAAAGCTTGAGCTAGACTGTCTTAAGGGTCGCACACCACTGTGCTGACACAAAACACAGCATCAAGATTTTGCATCCTTCATTCCAGCATCTGCACAGCAAGAGGACTGTGATGTCCTACCTCATCCTAAATGCACCTTACCATCCCTGCTTTGTTATAACAAAACTGCACAGAGTGACATAATAAACTTCACACTTTTTGTTGCTTTGTAAAACTGTAACAACAACTTTAGGTCTGTTTCTTATCATGCATGGTCTTTACTAGTTTCTTATTAAGCATTAATTAATCACTCACATACCAACAGCCTCGAACACTGGTGAGCAGGACCCAGGTCATGATGTACTGGGTCCTACCCAGTTCTGTTGCAACAGAATATCTCTGCCTCTCCATAGCAAATAAGGATATTTCTACAGCCAAATCACACAAAATATTCCAAGAGAGCCATCACCAACTTTCAGTTATCAGAAGGACTTAAAAAGGCTACAGAGGAATACCAGAGAAATTCAGAACAACTTTAATAAACTGGTAGCTATAAAACTGTAGTTCATGTTGCATGGCAAAGCTCACTCTGTCTCACAAGGCTCTTTCTTTCTTTCCTTAGAACAGACAATGCTCAAGGGAGCATTTATAACAGAATTCTTCTTTGCTAATAACCCACTAATCACTAGGATTGCTACATCATACATGCACATGTACAATAAACCCTTACAGCAGCAGCGATGTCAGGGATGCCTTCGAAAATGCTGAAGCTAAAGTCTTCTAAGCTCTGTTATTCCCACTGTGTACACTTTTCTGCTGTTTCATTTACTTAACATGTCAGATGAGGCAATGAGTCCTCAATTCCTTTATAGCCCAGAAAAAGAAGCAATAGTAAAGGTGATTTTGCAGCTGGAAGCTGATGTGAAGCCTGACTGCTTTTGTAACAGACTGGACACATAATTTGGTTTTACCTTGATAATGTAACTTGTTCAGTAACTACCAGGTGGTGAAGTGTGCCAAGAAGTCTAATAATTTCCGTGAACCTTCCATTGCAAAACAGAGTTTTACCCCAAACAAGTGCACTTGTGCCAAGAACAACTGTGAAGAACGTTATTTCACAAGCCAGAACTTTCTGAGTATATGTTCAGAGTCCTTGCTTAGAGAAGATGCAATAAATCTATTATTTCCTGAAAGCATTAGGCCCACGAGGTCTATTTGAGACTGCCCAGAAAGTTTTGGAGTGTTAAATTAAAAAAATTAATAAAGTCCTCAGTATATTAAGTCATCAGTAGACAGAGAAGCAGCTCTGTGGAGTTTATGTGCATTTACCCACAAGTATGGCACCGAGACCAAAGCTCATATAAAACACTGGAGTTACCTGAATCTGGCGCTACACAATCACATGGCAGTTCAGTTTGGGATGTCAGACACTTGAAAGAATCATATAAAAATCCTCAACAGCTACCCTGACAAAATTTCCAGGCATGCAGGGAACAGTACATCTAGAGAAACACAGAAGCAGAATGATGTTGGGCATAAGTAGCAAAGTCAGAGTGGGGCCTTGCCCAGTACTGCAAGGAACCAATAGTTCGTGGAGAATTGAACCATCAGAGTGTTCAGTCAGTTGGCTTGAACAGAAAATTATTGGGTTTTTTTAAACACCATTCCACCTCTCAAATAATCCTTAATATAGGTTTTAAACAAAATTTACAAATTTCTCAATGTGGTCATCTTTTCATTCTGTGAACGATTTTATATTGGAAACATGTAATTTACAGATGGCTCATTAATTTAGACTCCAGATCAGTTATTAAAAAAGAAAAATTGCTTTCCATTTACTTAAACCACTTGAAGGATATTTCATTTAATTTATGGTTGGTTTAGGTCCATTGCTTTATATAGTTCCAACAGCACCATTCAGCTGAGTATAGATATGGAGCTGCATAGGCAGCAGGTAACAGAGCTCATTAAGTGTTAACAATGTTTCATTTTCTTCAGTCAACAAAATATTTTCTAATACTTTAATTTTCATGTTACAGTTCTTAGAAAAATCTCACGAATTAGAGGTGTACATGAATTATAAGCATCCATTTTATGAAAAAAAATTGTGTTTCTGTCTTTTTTCCATTTTAAAATGGGGTGAAAGGCTGGAAATGTGACATATTCTACTGAATAGATATTTCTGAGAAATAACAGGCTGTCATACCACCTCCCTGTATAGCTGTCAGTCAGCATTTCAAGCAGCCTGCCTTGTTCATAGCCTACCTACTGCACTGGATGGGTAGGAGGAAAAAGCAGGCTTCACCTCCATGAAGAATTGCAGCAGAATTGCATACATCACCAGGGATATTTTGATTCCAAAATACAAGAGTTCTCTGAACAAAAGCTCTCTTAAACGTTATGGTCAGCACACATATATGTGTGTTCACATACAGATAGTGTTTGGTACAGGTGAGAGTGCACATTTGTCAGACCAAGCAAAATCCTTATGATTTTGTCTGTGTGAGGTGTGGAGAGATGATGATAAAAATGGAAAGCCAATGGGATTATCTTTAGGATGAGAAAGCTATCAGAGCACATCTTCTACTCAAAAGACTGGAAAAACCTTGGAAAAAAACTCAGACACCCCTTGTAGACTTCTTTTTCCTATACAACAAGAGGCCTATAGATGTAGAATGGAGGTGTGGTAAGGGACAGTGGCTCACCAAAGTTCCCACAGATATGGTTCCAGCTACAGCTAAAGGGCTCAGATTATTATGGCAATAAATTACAAAAATAAAATCAGGAACAAAGCTAAGACTAATAGAATTTTACTTCTAAATAAGCAAAGCTCTGTTATGCCCTCTTTGCGCCTTTGCACTCACAGCTAGACAGACACAGGAACTTGGGACTGAGGTGAGCATTCCTGGAAATCACCCAGACACACGTGCTGTTTGCCATATCTGAATTCTCTCCGACCTAATCCATATGTTATTTTAACTGTCTGTTCTCTACAACCACAGCAATTGGCAGTACTTTGCTATATCCAAAGCCTCTCCCTGAAGTTCACAAACCTTTGATGTGCCACCCTACAGGAAGTCAGCACTTCTTCAGTGGGACAGGGCCAAACATCCTCCTGCTGAGCCCAGGTGGCCACACGGGATTAGTTCGCAATACTCAAGACACCTGGCTCACTTTCCTGCAATGGGATCTTTTATCTCCTAAGTACAAGATTATTGACAGAAATTTGGGTAAATCCCTGTCTCTCTGAGCTGCAAAGAGCACTTAAAAAGTTCTGACTCACTGCATACCCGTGGCACAGTGTTTGAACAAGCTCTGCTGACAACCTGCAACAGCAGCTGGGAGAGGTGTGATCTTTCTCAGAGCAGCAGGCTGCTAATTTTGAAAGCCAGTGATAAATCGACGTCAGCTTTGTTAGCAACTTAATGAAATTACCAGAAGTAAGAGGGAAGATCACACTCTGAAGTAAGCAGTTTGAAGAGCTTATGAACAGAACTTACAATAATGTCAATGGGGGGTTTTTTTCAGATATTCCCAGCCAGGAAAAATAATATTGAATTCTGCATCTCAAGCCAAATCCTCTACTCTCACAAACATCCACATCACACAAAACCTTCTGTAAATCACCTAAGCACACAGACAGAACTAGGTAAGCATCTCCACTTCTCTCACTGGGAAGATGTTGCAGAATATTGCTCCTCCGGTGGTTCAAAGTATTTTCTAACCTCTAAGCCTAAATGTGTCCCTCTTCAAAACATCTGTTTATACAATAGGACAGGCCTATAACTGAAACAGTCCTAAGCATTCCCTGATTTTGATCTTCCAGACAGGTAACAATCAAATCCTCTCAGACTTTGCTTTTCTAACCCAAACAGACAAACTCTCCATCTCACCTCTTTAAAAAGGCACTTCGTTCCCTATATCACACCACTTCCATTTGTCTGATTTGCAAGATCCAACTCCTTCCTTCCCCTTAAGAAAGGGATATTTGAATCCTCCGTTCTCTTCATTACAACTCCAAGCTTTGAGTCATCAGCATATTTCATTAGTACTCTTATTTTATTGCAAAGGTCTATTATGCTAAACTGCTCCCAAGACCAACAGGAATTTCTCTAGTAAGTTCCAGCATTTCAGCTTCCAGCACTAATTGTTGTCATATTCCCATTAGTCAATTCCTTACTCATCTCAGATTTTTCTCCTACTAATCTGACTCATTGTATATAATGATTCTCCATGTAATAAAAACATTTAGGTCAATTAAAGAACTATACATCCAAAACCCACCACATTAAAGGAAAGGCTCAGGCAAATACTTCATGAAATCATGTTCCAGAACCACTAGAGCCATCATAGAGTAAAAGCATCTGCTAACTGGCCTGTCCTCCGGTGGGGAATACTCAGCTCCCTTTTCCCTTTATCTTCACCCAGTCTGAGCACAGAAAGTGAGTGTGGCACGGCTTTAACCTCAGCTCTGGTTATTTCCATTGCAGGAGCACTTGTGCCAAAGCTGATTTGGAAGGATGTTGGCTGTTCAGTTAAGCTGCTCCTGAAAGTAGTTTTATGCCAGGATTTGACAGTTTCCACCCAACTGACAGACCTTTTATTCTGTTTCATTGTGTCCCTGCTGTTGTGAGGGCACCCATCTGTTGGGAGATGGAGTGAGAAAGGAGGGAATAACTTCTTAGACAGATGAAGTAGGGTTTTCAAGAGCACCTTCAATGACACGCTAGAAAGAGTATTTTAAACTAATCTCCCTAAATCAGGAGATGCAGTGAATTAAAGCCAATCAAGGGTGCAATTCCATGTTACAGGTTATGATGAAGTGTCACCAAGAGGTGCAGCACAGCTGCACCAGCTCCTGCCTGACCTTACAGTGTGCTGATACCAGAAATTCAGAGAGAAGAAAAACTATTATTTCAGGGTTTTTTTCAGAAAGCTGTTTCTCTCTCTCAACCAGTTTTGCCAGAAACAGCAATGCCAGCACTAGTGAAGCTGTTTAAAGCTTTACTGGAATAAAAGTACTCATCAGGCAGTTGTGCTGCCTGCAAAAACAATTTGTAAACAGACTTAAATAGAAAGAATGAAACTTTTCTCTTTTCTCTTTTCTTTTCTCTTTTCTTTTCGTCTCTTTCTCTTCTCTTCTCTTCTCTTCTCTTCTCTTCTCTTCTCTTCTCTTCTCTTCTCTTCTCTTCTCTTCTCTTCTCTTCTCTTCTCTTCTCTTCTCTTCTCTTCTCTTCTCTTCTCTTCTCTTCTCTTCTCTTCTCTTCTCTTCTCTTCTCTTCTCTTCTCTTCTCTTCTCTTCTCTTCTCTTCTCTTCTCTTCTCTTCTCTTCTCTTCTCTTCCCATTCTCTCTTTATCTTTTCTTTCTGTGCCAATGAAGCCTGTGACCCCAGATTTACAGGTGGTTGCTCCCACCCCCAGCTGTCTCTCTTGTCCCCTTGCCAGACAATATTTTGCCTGTAACAGGGACAACAAAAATGGATGTGTTTGTGCTCAGATGGCCTGTCTGAGCATCATCATCCAGGTCTGCTGTCCCTACTTCAGGCAACAACTAAAGTCATGCAGCAGGGATGGCCACTGAAAGATGTGGGCTGGGATGATTAGAGGCACAGCTATCATTCCTCAGCAAAGTACGTGGAAATCCATCCTAGGCCTATGTTAATCTTATGTCCATTTAACTCTTACACCCACTTCTAAAGAATCTATGTTAAAAGATAACTTCTGCAGCATGTAGTCTTATGTGTCTAAGATACTGCACTGGAAATATTACAGTGGGCTGGGGGGCTGAAGCTGTTGAACCCTCAGAATGAAAGATCTACATTAAGAATGAAAATGTATCCCATTTCTCAGCAGAACTTTAAAAGCACACAAATACTCTAGGCAGTCAGTTTGCAGATGAAAGTAAGTTTTTCTCATAAAATATGGCACTTCAAATGAGATATGCTAACATTTTAAATTCATGTGCTTCCTTCTATAGATTTCTCTTGACAAAATTGTGAATGCTGTTAGCAACATTAGGAAGTTTTGCCATATCACCTATTCTACATGCCTGAGTGAAAGACTTGAGCTTCATGAAGTGCAGTAATCCCCCATTGTTTGAAGGGCTGTATTGTTTTCACATAGAAGGGTGAAGATGGAAAAGTGCACGTTTATGTACTTAAGTAAATTCTTCATACACAACCAGGAAACTCTTCTTAAAGTATTTCCAAACCCAACTCCAAATAATATACAATACTGTAAATCCTGCTCATGTGTAATCTCGTCATCTGAGATGACTCATGTTCCTCTGAGGTAAGAGAAAGTCACATGGATTGTCTTGCTGAGCAGTTTCCAACCATGGTAGAACTAGAAATATGTATGAAAATGAAAATTATAAATTCTGAATCACATCAAAGTATTAAAAGTATTAATATAAACTGCTAGACCCGATTGCCACATTTGACACGTAGCACGTGGTGGACCCAGCACAGTCCTCCAGCAGTATCTCTACAAGCTTTGCACTCTCATGCTCTGCCCCATGCTCTCATGCCATATATATTCTTGATTATATGCTATAAAACATACTCTGTGTTGCTGTGACATAGCCACCTCTTTATCCTATATACTATACTATTATTTCTCTTTGCATTTCTCTCTCTAACAACACACAGCGTGAACCTTGTGCAGCTTTGGAAGGTCAATCTCACCACAGAAATCAGAGGATTGGACCTTCCACTTCACACATACTTGGCCAGAGCTAGATCTCTCTTTCTGTCTTGAGTTAAAGCAGCATGGAAGGCTGTCAAAAGAAGACTTGCTTCCAAAAGGATTGATCCTGCAGACCTGTGCAGCCAAACCTCTACAAAACCAATCCTCTGGCAGCAACACTGGCATAAGGCATCCTCAGCTCCTTGATGTCTCATTCCCTTCTCGGCTCATGGCTGAGCACCATCACACCTCACAGTGCCAATGAGGGATTGCATTGTCAAAGAGGTTGTGCCCACTGAGGCCATGGACATTTTGCTGGTAGAGCAGAGAGGGTTGCAACTTGGAGCACAGAGGTAGGGCAGAGGAGTCCAGTGCCAGAGGAAGGCCTGAATTTGGATAATTAATAAGAAAGCTCTGTATCAGCATAGTTTACAGAGCTAATCTGTTCTTCAATTCCTCTGGTTAGAAAGTGCAGAAAGTTGGAGGGGAAAAGACAATGTAAGAAGTGAGGATTCTCTTTCCATCTCCCACACTCAGAAATCCTCAGAAATACCACTTTTATTTTGCTCTCCACTAACTTCGTCCCAGTGTACAAAACCTAGAAATATTTCCCAAGAAGCTGAGCTGTTGGTATCTGAATTTTTCTCAAGTATTTATCATTATTTTTTTCCTACAAGTTAATTTTTCCTATTAGTTCACTGGCCTTATATTTATAATATAAATATTACAAATTCTAAGCCTGTGTAAATATTTGCTGTATAAATATTATAATTTACTACAGTAAATTATTTCTAAGTAAAAGCTGATCTCAATCAAGTTTCTCATATTAGTACTATGGACTACTCAAAAAAAAAAAAAGATACTGTATAGAAACAGGTTTTGTTTTACACAACATACCACAACATACCATCTTTTATGTTCTGGGCCTTTTAGCCTCGCCAAGAATTACTTCAGCTGGAAAATATCCTGGTTGGGAGACGTACTTGTAACTTTAGATACCATGAAGCACAAGTCTGAAACTTCAAATTTCAGCACTTTCTTCGTAACAGTAAGGGGTAAAAGAACTCCACTTCAGATGGAATATAAATAAAGCTAAGTGAAAATATTATTGCTTAGTAGACCAGCTAACAAACAGTAGCAAAGAAATCAACAAAGTGAAATTAAAGCAAACTTAAATCACTTACAAAATGTCAAGAGAACTCAAGATTCACATATTTCCCTTTTTGTGTGAGGCTTGCTACTCTGGTTCTACATGCCTCAACAGTGTTTGGGTGTCACAAAATCATAGAATCATATAACCACAGGATGGTTTGGCTTGGAGGAGACATTAAAGATCTTGTCCTTCCAACCCCCCTGCCTTGGGCAGGGACACCTTTCACTAGACCAGGTTTCTTGGGGCTTCATCCAACCTGGCCTTGAACGCTTGCAGGGATGGGGCAGCCACAAGTTTAGTGGGCATCCTGTTCCAGTGTCTCACCAAACTCACAGTAGGGAATTTCTTCCTAATATCTAATCTACACACACTCTCTTTCAGTTTGAAGCCATTCCCCCTTGTTCTGTCACAACAAGTCCTGGCAAAAAGTCCCTCTCCATCTTCCTTGTAGGCCCTCCTTCAGGTACTGGAAGGCAGCTATAGGGTTTCCCCAGTGCCTTCTCTTCTCCAAGCTGAACCACCCCAACTCTCTCAGTTGTTCCTCATAGGAGAGGCACCCAAAAGTAAGTCTGGTTTCCTGACAGCTTATTTTCAAAGAGTGTAAGACCTTGAAATCTTATTCAATGGCAGAAATTTTCATTCCAGGTTTTTAACAAAAAACAAACAAGCAAACAAACACAGAAAAAAAAAAAAACAAAACAAAAAACCCCACAAGCATTTCAACTTCTGAATATGTCTTGATTTTCAAGCCTTCAAAGTTTAGCTACTGCCAGCCTAAACCTCTAGATGTAGTTTGTCTAAACCAGCACAGCTTGTCTCCAAATATCCAAAAGATTGCAAAAGACTAAGCCCACCTGCAGATCATAGGAGAGAAGGGATTGAGTTGCGCACAGCAGGTAAATCTTACTGCTGGCCAGCACAGTACCTTGACCTCTGAAAAGACATCAAAGCACCACCTCATAAAACTAGTAATGCTGTCATTCCTGAATCACGCATTTTTTGTTATGCAGCTCTACCTCTCTAATGTAATTTCTCCACCATAGATAGTTTATAAAAAAGAGTTCAATGGCAATTAAGACTCATGCTGTAGCAAGGTGGATGTCAGCCTCTTCTCCCAGGCAACTAGTGACAGGATGAGAGGACATAGCCTCAAGCTGTTCCAGGGGAGGTTTAGGTTGGACATCAGGAAGAATTTTTTCACAGAAAGGGTGATTAGACACTGGAATGGACTGTGCAGGGAGGCAGTGGAGTCACCATCTCTGGAGTGTTTAAGGAAAGACTGGACATGGCACTCAGTGCCATGGTCTGGTTGACAGGGTGGTGTTCATTCATAGGTTGGACTCAATCTCAGGGTCTTTTCCGTCCTAATTGATTCTGTGATTCCTTGCCCTCCTCTGCCATGTGATTTCCAACCCCACTACTTTAGCTTTGTCATCCTGCAGGTGTGTTCCTGCCTTATTGCTAAAAGAATGCCTCATCCCACATGACAAAATATGGATCTGAAATAGAGACCACAGAAAACTCAGACATCTGCAGAAAGGGATGCAGAAGTAGCAGAGACCCTGAAACTGCATCATTCTTCAGTACAGGAGGATGATGGTCATGATAACCATCTTTGCAGCACTATAATTTACTCCAAATTAAACACTTCACAGATCTTTCCCTGTTGCTAAAAAGGCTCTTAGGTTCCCTTGCCAACACTGATGCTTGGAGGTGGAGTGGAACCAGGAAGGGCATAAGGGATGCAGCAGGGAAAGGTTTCTCTCTCAGCTCTCTAAAACACAAACCTTGATGCTTCATTAAGCCTTTGCGTAACTGTCCTGACAAGTTAAATGCTGCTGTCGGTCCTATGTCAGTTCTGCTATAGAAATTCCTGCCAAGCACTTCTAGAGAAGCGGTCACCAGAAATGTATTGCTGAGCGCTCTGACCACTCTGTTCCTCCACCTCTCCAGCTGCATGCTTGGAGGCAATAATTCTCAATTATCTTCCTTCCCCAGAGCAGTATGAGATCACTGTACTAAATTCTAATCTCTTCACAAGAGGTTGTTTACGCAGGCAAGTCTGTTTGGCTATAGGAAAGAGTACCTCTGTGCACAAGTTTGTCTATCTCCCACTGTGAGCCACTAAATATTTACGCTAGCTAAAAGTTAATATGTTTTCCTGATTCGTTTAATCCAGTTTTAGTGTAACTGCTTCCTAAAGTGATGGTCGCACCTTCCCATTTCTGCTGTCTTCATGTTCCCAGTCTCCTCCTCATCGCAATGCTAAAAATTGTGTGACTGCATGATAAAGGAAATGACTTGCTGTAAATTCACCCAGTGGTAAAAAAGGAGCAAAAGATAAGTTTTCAGCTGAACCAGCTCTCTGATCCAACAACTTGCTATGCAGTCCTGTCCTTACTGGGCGCTGACACAGGAAGCAGAAAAACACCAACTGCCTTAAATAATGAAATAGCAACCTAACCAAAATACTGTAAGTGGGTCCCTAGAGCAGAGAGTACCAGTCCAGTTAAGGGAGTGGTGCCACAAGGTAATCTTCACCCACAGGACCCCAGCAACCCCTCAGCAGTCTGACGGGTGGAGTGCGAACAGGGCCCTCACTCTCCCCTCAGAATTAAGGGTGTCTGTGTCACAGTATATCAATAGTGCTGTGCAAAGAAGAGCACGAACAGCAGTTACTGTTATCAGAAAGTCATGATACAAACACCCCTTCAAAACTAGCAAGGCGATGGTCTGTGAGAAGCCAGGAAGCTGGACCTTTTTGCAGAGGTTTTGCTTTTGTTCAGCATTAGTTACTCAGATATTGTCATACTTTCATTTCAGGGAATGGCTGGCTCTGACACTTTTGCACCTTTCTTTTCTGTTTTTATGATTGGTGTATTCAGAAACAGTTTTCTGTGAGGTTCATTATTGCCTTATTAAATGCCTAATCCTGTAGGGCGTGGCTGACACAAATACTGACTTAAAATTTCTGGCATCAAATAGACCCACATAATTCTACCTTGATGTTAAATTTTGCTTTTGTCTAACTTAGCCGACACTGAATGACAGGTCAACAGCAGTAGAACTACAAACTAAGCACATACCAAAACGTATGAAGCCTGCCAGGAAACCAATTCAAAGAAACACTGATTTATGAGACATACTTGTGCCTAGCCTTGTGCCAAAGATAAGGAGATGCTGCCTTCAGAAGAAGACAAATGCAAGGTGCTTCTTTCCTCAGCAGGACG
>NW_008238464.1:13651731-13653697 GCF_000691975.1 Corvus brachyrhynchos
AGGAAGACAGCAGCACCTGGGGGGAGCTTCACATCAGCTGGGCACTCCAGGCCATGGGCTGCTGGGGGTTTGCAAGGACCTTATTTGCAAGCACAGATCTGCCCAGCAGCTGCCACAAAGAAAGGAAACTAAAGCAAGAACTTGCAATAAAAAATATTTGTTCCCCACCCCAGAAATGTCTTCTAGCAAGCCAGTTCACACTTTTGAAGATCCTGTGGTAAAACGAAAATGTCAGCAAGCACCAACATGGCATAGCACTGGGGTGCTGACACAATAATCACCTGCACTAGTGCACTGTGGAGTTAATGTCAGTTCTCCACTTCCTTGAACACTGACTTTGGTCCTCAAAATGTGATCCAAATAATTGGGGTTATCAACAGTTCAAGTTAGGACTCTGGTGACTTCAGTTTTAGAAAATGAGATTGTAACAAAGACCTATGAAAAAGGTGTGAGCGCAGCTCCTCATTGATTTTAATTATAGCAATCACTACAAATGTCCTCCTGTTTTCCCCAGGCTCCTTTAAACACACTGCAATCACAAGGGCGATGTTAACCGCACTGGAAGGAGGACAGCTGACAGTAACCTTATCTTCAGCCTCTGGATAACATGGTGACACAAAACTGGGAGGCCTGCCTGGGACTGGGAACAATCTCCCTCCTTCAGTCCTTATCAGACCATGAAACTGGGGCATGTGGTTTGTCTTTCCAATTGTCTCATGCCTCCACGCTGAACTGGAATGTCAAGAGCAAACAGTATTACCTTAGCAAGCGAGGGCTCATCGGCTGAGATGTTCCACAGAAAACAGCCCCCACAGAAGGGGCCAACTGCTTCTAGCCAGAGTGCTTCATCAGGAGCTGGACGGGAGTCCTCAGCACACCCACGATGCTTTGGCCCCCTCCAACAGATATTCTCCTGCATCCTCTGGGGTCCCTCTCGCTACTGAAATGGAGGCATTCCCCATGACTTATCAGTCCCCCAGTCCTGATGCAGTCCTTGATGCTGCAATTTCTGGTTGCACAGACCATGACAAGCTGCCTCAGAGGGCAGGCCAGCTCCTCTCTGTATCTGTGAGCTCATCTGAATCACTCTGCCATCATACTGATGCCAGGGAAGCAGCAGGAACATTCTGCGGCGGGGGAAAGCCCCACAAAAGCCTCTCCTAGGTAAAGGTAGGAATGAGGACGGGTAGTGAAGCAGGCTAACATGCTGACCTAGATTGAAAATGTTAGCCTGGGTTTGCATTGGCTCCATTTTGACTGGGATGGCAGCTCCAGGTGAGCCAGCTCATCGCGCGACCTCCTGACCTGTGTGAGAGAGATGATCTGTCAGCCTGCTGTGGGGGACATTGAATCAGAGACACTGCAGTGCACAGTGTTCCCTCCTACACAGTGACCTGTCCACCTGGACACAAAACTCATGGTTCATAAGCCTGTGGTTAGCCAAACACAGTGCCATCCTTGCCACAAGGGAAAAAAGCAATACACAAACTCCACTGGGAACGAGCCAGTTCAGCTCTTCACTTTCCCCATGATCTTAGCCTTGATGACTAATATGATAATCCCAGAATCTCAAGAAAACAAAGTTTATATATGACTGGTTCATATCCTGGCCTCAAGGGCACATCAAGGCTGAATTTCCTACTTCTCTGTGATAACTAGGTTGGTTCCAGTAATTTAGATTCTCAAAGGAATTACTGTCCCTTATACTGAAAGTTTTCAGGCACTGAAAGCACAGTAAGAAGTTTTTTAAACATCCAAGGGGTAGATTGGAGCTTTCCAGACCATTCTGAGTGAAAAATGGCTAAAAATGTTACCTCGGGGTTCAGTAGCAGTTAATAGCCTGATAGCCAAATTAAGTCTTGGTCACTTTGGGGTAAATAACTGTTTGTCCTAGCCTTGTAAAACCTTGGTTGGGTTTGACAGATGAACTGGTTCCCTATAAAAAAATGCCAAGACCTAATGGGAG
>NW_008238464.1:13653729-13657328 GCF_000691975.1 Corvus brachyrhynchos
GAAAGAGTGAGTCTGTCCCTTCTGGCAGATGTGAGCTCTCAGACTGACCCACTCATAAGGTGACTTAAGAGTACTGTGAGCCAGGATTGGTCCTTTGTTAAGGATTTTTGCAGTCCCACACATGCTCACATTTAAGATGCTGCTTTCCTTGAGTTTTAGTTTTAATGCTTGTGCCAAGCTTAAAAGGTGATTCACTGTTGCATCATGGCAAGTGCATTTCTGTGAAAATTTGACAAGCACAGTAATAATTCTCCTTTCCTCATATGATCCTAATCTCTGGAAAGAAACTGTAAAAAACTATTTCCAGAAAATAACTATGATAAGTGCAAACAGTTCAGTGACATTTTTATAGCAAAGTGCTTTCAAGCCATCATTAAGTCTGTGTGAGAAAAACAACCACAAAACTACTGGAGCACACTGAATGGCAATTGGAGGTTTTAATGTATCTGTCACTTTCCATGGTATGTATATATATTAAAAAGACTCAAACCAACAAACCTTTCTGGCATGCAGAATTGTCGTATTCAGAAAAGTTAGCAACATAATGCTTCAAGAAATGTACATGTATGTCTTTCAGATTTCTACATACTGAATTAGTTGATCTCACTGCAGTTATCCATATGCACGAACTTTTAGGGGTATGTAAAAGTTGGAAAAATAGAGACCTAAACTAGCACATTGCAACTCTTTTGGAAGTACTTGAGACTGAGGAGGAACAAGTGGATAAATAAAACATTGCCAACTCCTAATTTCCACACAAACTTTAAGGAGAAAGAGCAGCGAAAATAGACAACTGTGTTATGCAGTCTTTGGACAGTGTTGGGTCTGTTCCATCTAAAATGGGAGAGACTGTCAGTTTTAAAGGTCTCATTTCCAGTAGTATTGATGTTCATCTTTGTGAGTGTGTAACAAAAATCAGTCTAGTCTTCCTAAACCCGCAGACAAGATTATAGTTAACCAGTCTGTCCTTCACAGCTCACTACTGGACTTGTTCCCTTAGGAAAGATCACATCAGTGCCAATTTCTTCAGATTCATTTTTAAACTGAATTCCACTAGGAACCTTTTAATGCCACTCTTCCACACAAGCTTATGGAACAATGAAATATAGAAGAATATCCAGTGCTTGGGCAGTGAGAGATCATATCAGGCTGGCCTGTCACCTAATGAGAAATTAATCTCCTTCTGAAAACATATGACTGCCTACCTTAGCTCCTTTTTTCTACCCCTTCCTCATATGTCTCAGTGTTTAAGGAGTATACATATGATCTTAGAAGATGCTTTTCCTTAGCCAAAAAGGCAGTACCTGTGATAAAAGACAGCAATAATAAAAGATGCAAAATAAGTACGGTACTCCCACTGATTTCGAAAGAACATGGATACTTCCTGAGTGAATTAAAACTCATATTGCCACACATTGTTAATTTTTCTTATTCAAAATCCTTTCTACCAGTACTTCATACTTTACTGGAATGTAAAGGATATAATTTATTCAGAATCCCAGTATTTATTGGCCACTGCTATTTTGCTCTTATGGTAGGATTAAAATATATATTATTCACTGTATTCATATAAAGCCTCTTATTTTGTGCATGGCTATAAACCTCATGAGAAAATTGTGACTATATGTGATTTCAACATAGTCAGAATTCCACCTGATAACCTACTGGGAATCTGTGCAGCTGGAACTGGACTGATTTCCACCTGTACCTTTATTTTCTGCGAGGTTTCTGCTTCCCCAGCTGGAGGAAGCAAAATACAATCGTTTTCTCATCAAAAACCCAGTGGTGATCAGGAGCAATATGCTGTGAATTAAGCTGAAAAGAGCCCTCAGAAGGAAGCTCAGACCTTTCACTTCACATTTCCGTGAATGGGGAGCTGTGCAGGGGCATCAACAGCTGAGCAATGCAAGATGGGAGAGAAAGGACTGAGGGACGGGAAGACAAAAACTACATGCTGGTGGGGTCTTCCCCCCTGCCATGTGGTCCTGGGAGAGGCACGGGGTTTCCCTGCCCCTGCTCAGCCTCGTTCCCCATTGGTTGGTTTGTGTTCCCCTGCCCGGACAAGGACCCTCGGGTCCCGTGATTGCCTCAGTTCCTCGGCAGAGCTCCGGCCATGCGGCTGGAGAAATAAACATCTCTGAAACATCTAGCAAGAATCGGTCCATGTATATTTCTTTTCCACGGGCCTCATTGTCTGATATGTGTGTTGCAGTATCCCCACTGTAACAACATGCCACTGTGGGAAGCCAGTAACAGGTGATGAAACAGAAGCTGTGTGAGGAAAGGGGTGCAAGGAACTGAGGATGGGGACTAGTGGGCAGCCATTTTAAGATAATTTCTTGAGTGTATCCAATGCATTTCCTTAAGTGTTGAGCAGACAAATGAAATTCTCTGCTTCCAGGAGGAATTAGAAAACAAGACCAAAACACAATAGAAATGAGAAAAAAATACCCTGGTAATGGAGAGTTAATATTATTTTAGTCATTATCTTAAACCAGTCTGTTTATATTTTGGGTTGTATCATGTTTCAAATTCACAGGCAAAATACTTATTTTTCAGTACATGATTATTACGTAGTATTTTTCTGCCATATGTTTGACTTTAGTACTACATGCAATTTGTGGATTTAAAATTTGTTTTCCACAACCCCTTTGGTTTTGAACTTGCAATGGTCTCTACTATCCTTTACCTCACAAAAGTATTCCAAAGATGTGTTCCCCAGACACTAAACCTACATCACTTTAACCAGCATTCAGCAAGAAACCATCCAGCGGCTTAAGTTTTCCAGCCAATTCTCTTTCAAGCAGTGAGAAAAAGCATTTATAGCGTTCTTAGTATTCCCTGCCCTCACAGCCCACACTTTACAGTGTTTTTGTTGGAGGCAAGAAGAAGGAAACATACAGAATAACCACACTGAAAAGAGCCATAGTTTAACACTAAAAAAGCTAATTCTGCTTCATCTGCCACAGCAGATAAACCCAACTGTATCCTGTCCAGTGGCAGACAAAATTAAAAGTGTTGGCATTTTCCTAGTACTTTCTATCTTAAGCTTGCTGGCCTAAATCAGACATCTAAAATTGCTAGTGCCTTTTGAAAAACTGGAAGGATATTAAATGCAGACCATGTTTTCTGAAAAATATGCAGTCATCCATGCCTTTTTCAAGATGCTTCAAGCTGGGCAAACAAAATCACCCATGACTATTCTTTAATATCACCAAACTTTGGAAACAAATGCAGCTTTTCATTGACAAACTGAGTTTTTGAGTGCTGCAGCCCTATCATGTAGCAATGGAGTGTCAAGAGGGACAAAGGTATAAGAGCAAGCCGATGGGAAAGCTATTACCTATCCCCAAGTGCCCCATACAGCTTGTTGTTAAGTATAGAGGGAATCTGCCAAGTCAGTTTTCTAGATTTCCCTACCCTAAGGCTCCCAACCATTTTACTCACACAGGAAGGCTGATCTGTTAAACCTGCCTCTGGCTGGGATACCCTTGTTTCAGCAGCACCACTTTTTGCTGTACAGAAAACCTCCAGCCCACAAAAGAAACACCCAGCAGGCTGTGTGCAGCTTTGCCAGAGGGACTACCTGCACACAAGGC